>NC_081186.1:40935676-41157419 GCF_029867415.1 Vicia villosa | reverse complement strand
GGCTCGATTCATTAAACACAACCTCATCTGTCGGTATGGCATTCCCGAAAGAATTATTACTGATAATGGTACCAATCTGAACAATAAGATGATCACTGAGCTCTGCACACAATTCAATATCAAACATCACAATTCTTCGCCTTATAGACCAAAGATGAATGGCGCTGTGGAGGCCGCCAACAAAAACATTAAAAAGATTGTGCAGAAAATGACTGTGACTTACAAGGATTGGCATGAAATGTTACCATTTGCTCTTCACGGTTACCGTACATCCGCACGTACATCAACTGGGGCAACCCCGTTCTCATTAGTCTATGGTATGGAAGCTGTATTACCAATTGAGGTCCAGATACCGTCATTAAGGATCATGAAAGAAGCAGAGCTAGATGAAGATGAATGGATCCAGACTCGACTAGATCAGATAAACTTGATTGATGAAAAGAGGCTCGCGGCTGTTTGCCATGGACAATTGTATCAGAAACGTATGATCAAGGCATTTAACAAGAGAGTCAAACAACAAGTTTATCGAGTTGGTGACTTGGTCATAAAGAGAATAATTCTACCACAAGGTGATCATAGGGGCAAGTGGACTCCCACCTATGAAGGACCATTCGTTATCAAGAAAATCTTCTCTGGAGGAGCAATGATACTCACTACTATGGATGGAGAGGACTTCCCGCAACCTGTGAACGCAGACATAGTCAAAAAATACTACGCATAAATATGACCCGCTAGGTCGACGCGCCTAGGCAAAAGTAAGGGCATCCCGGCAAACCAAAAGGGTTTGGGCAAAAATTAGGGATATATATATAAAAAATATGTACACCCGTCAAGTTGAAAACCCGAAAGGGCGACTTGGGCAAAAAAGGGTATCCTGTTAGACTGAAAACCTGAAAAGGCGGTCTAAGCAAAAGTTAAGGATTAAGCGTACGACTATGTCTCGTTCCTATCATTCATCAATCAGATAGATCTACAACAACAAGTTCAAAGGGTTCAGATCAACTCAATCACTTTTCTCCGACAAGCATGGGATGAGATGCTCGAAGACATAATAGCAATAGCAGAGTGGAAACTCAATAGGATTATTTTTACATAGCTATGTTTCTTTTGTTTTTCTATCTTTTCAAAAACACACAATATGTTTCATCTTGCCTATTTATGGCTTTTCTCAATACAATTTACTTCTCTCTTTCAAATTTCTTCTTCTTTTCGAATACGCAAACGTCCAATGATAATTTTGAATGAACATATGCATATGAACATGATTATCATCCATTTTCTTTTTCCCATAGAAATAGGTAGTAATCTCTATTAGTAGGAAAAGCAAAGAGACAATGTCCGAGGTAATCAAAAGTCCTCCCACAAATCGATTGACATATATTCATCCCCACAAAGCCGGGTTCACAAGATCATATCCCCACAGAGTAATCATTAAGAAGATATCTTCAAACGCTCCCGATAGAGACATGGCTGCCCAACAGAGTTTACATCTTCAACACAGTCGCTCTCCTCCAACACGATTTATCAATATCTTTATCACCAATCAAGGAACATCAAGTCACTGATCATCTCCAAACAGAAATCATAAATTCCCAGCTGAGCATCTTCAAGACAAGATCAGACAGTACAATTACAAGGACATAAAGATCAACATAAATCATATTCACATATCATATGTCATAAACATGTTCATACACTGCATACATTACCTCATAATGAACTCATACATAACATGCAAAAGCTCTCATTTATTTTGAAGGATTCATTACATAACCCATGCATCATGACATTGCATAAAGATTAACCTTACCTTTTTCAGAATCCAGGTACCGACAAATGAACGAAATCTCCAACTTTCCAAGATCTAATTCAGCTACTACGAATGGTACTGACACGATCAATGCTCGAAGATCTAATTCATTTACCACGAACGGTAATGACACGATCACTTTCAAGATCTAATTCATTTACCACGAACGGTAATGACACGATCACTTTCAAAGTCTAATTCAGCTACTACGAACGGTACTGACACGACAGAAGATCTAATTCAGATACTACGAACGGTACTGACACGATCAAATTTCAGAGGTCTAAGTCTATCATCACGAACGGTGTGGACACGATCACTGGCCTTCCCAGTCTAATTCAGTCACTACGAACGGTGCTGACACGACAAGAGAATCTAATTCTATCATCACGAACGATGAAGACACGATCATCTTTCCAAGATCTAATTCAAGTATCACGAACGATACTGACACGATCAATTCCCAAGGATCTAATTCATCTACCACGAACGGTAATGACACGGTCAACGCGCAAACAACATCTTCTCAAAATTCAACTACCAGATGGCATCCACAAGCCCATCTCCGACAAAAGTCCCTACTTCAAATAGGGCAAATTTCTTGGCATTCTTATGTTCAATCATCTTCCACCTTCAGATACCGACTGGCGCGCAAACCACTCTACATCTTCAGGTTTAAGATAATTGAACAGGGGCAGCTGTCATACCCCAAAATTTGCCCATGCTATTTTTCATACACAAAACCAAATCAAAAGACAAAGCTCCAAAACACAGTCTCCCACACAGAAGTTCTAAACTAGGGTTTGATTAATTCAATGGAAAATCATTGAATCAATGGCTCAAGGTGGTTCCATAGGGTCACCAACATCCCAAAGTATCTCCATATAAAATTTCAAGTCAAACAGAACAAGTTTGGTCCTTCAAAACATGATTAGGTCAACAGTCGATCCTCAAGGGCAAAACAGTCATTTCAAGTCAAGATACAGTCAAAGTTCAAGATATTTGGTCAACAACATCCCCATAATCCTAAAATCATCATTTGATCAAGGGTTGATCATGATGATGCAAGGAAAGATCAGAAAAGTCAAAAGTCAAAAGTTACTATTTTTGGTATGAACTGAAAAAGTCAACCAAACTTTGAAAATTCACCAAAAATTCATACTTCATCAGAAAAATTCCCACCAAAGTTCATTTTGAAGGGAATTCACTCCTCTATCCAATGGTACAAGAATCAAAGCTCATAGGTCAATGGTTTAAGAATTATGGCCTCATACATTACAGGTCCTTTTCAAAAGTCAACAAAAAGACATTTTTTTTAAAAGGCCATAAAATAAAAATGGAAAATGATTTTGATATGAGACCAAAGGCATTGGATAAAGGACTCTCTAAGGTTTCCAAAATGTCATAGAACACCTCCATACCTCAAAAATTGAGGGAGATACACCTTGTCAAAGTTGGACTATTTTTGAGAAAAAATGTGAAAGGAAAAGGGCCAAAACTCTAAAAAATTTCAAATGGGCCTATGATCTCTTCACCCAATCTTCACTACAAGCCCATGCACGCCCCAAAGATCATGCTTTCATATTTTATATATATTTTTTTTTTTATTATTTTGTGATATTAATCATTTAAAATCATAATTTAATTATGAAAAATAAAAAATATGGTAAGATTTGATTTTAGGCCAAAGAATATATCAGATTTCATCCTCTAATGATACTAATTTCGGTTATGATGCTTGGAGCCCAAGAAAATCAAATTTTGGAAAGATTAGAATGCATATCTCAATCAAATTTCTTAAAATGCAATCTTAAGATTCAAAGAGATTTAATCCAAAATAACAACCCTAAAACATTCACATATAAGTAGCAAACAATTGCAGACCCCTAACTCACGAAGAATCTGCAGCCAGAGAACCCTAAATCGAAGCAAGAAAAACTCAAGAAATTTGAGATTCGGTTTTGAATTTGCAGGCATTTAGAAGGGTTTTCTTTGATCACAACACGCTCCCAGGAGTACACTGAACGTTTCCAGATTGTTATCACACTTCATCGCGCCAAGAACACTTCTCTGTAAGTCGATTTCAGAGTCTTTCAACTTTGCATCGATTGCAATCATACACGCATGATTTTTGAATTATAATTGCATATTTGTGTTCTGTGTAATGTGATAAACAATCCTGGATGTTTAATTGATTTTCTGGGCTGATATGAACCAATCACCATGGTAGGGCATCGAAGCTCTCAATTAGGGTTTTTTGTTTTAAGTAAAATTAAACCTAATAATTGGTATCATTAGAATCGTGAGACCTGGACGATCACGTTCATGGGGTCGCGAAATATTTCTTGTTGCGTTTGGTTGCATTCGTAGCTTGCAGGTTCTAGCAACGAACGGTGTCCGTAGGTAAAAGTCCCAGCAGGGCTAACACGACGGCCAGGCGAAGAAGACGATAACACGGCGCTTCCCTACTGGTCCGTTTACGCGCGCGTTTGGAGTTTGAATCAGACAAATTCAGTACTTCTCGGTCCACACGCACAGGATGCACCCTCACGTTTTTAGCCACATGATCATCGCTCCAGCCTATCCAACGCATCCTGAAGCGAGGTTGCACCGTAGACCACACGCGAGCGCCACATACGATCACAGCTAAGTATTTTTGCAATTTTTTTTTTATTTATTTTTAATTATGCAACATATTATTTTGTTTATTTTGTTTTTAATTCTTTTTTTTTATTTCTTTTTTCAGTTTATAAGAAACTAATAACTGATTTTATAAAAAAATATTTTTAATATTTATGATTTGTTTATTTTTTTAAATCATTAATATTTATATTATTATTATTAAAAAACACTTATTTTTATACTAAAATCCTTATTTAATTCACTAATATTCTAAAAAATTTTCAAAAAAATATATTTCGCATACGATTTTAATTTTCGACTCGATTTAATTAATTAGGTCGTTAGACCAATAATTAATTAAATTATTTATTCTCTTTTTTTTGCAACTTCGTACCCTAATTAGGGTCTATGAAGAATAAGCCATGCACTGATTTTATTTTATTTTCTTGTTATCAGGGTTAGCAATATAATTCGCCTCAAGGGCGCGCCTTCAAACAAACCTCGAAGATAAGTGTGCTGCTTTATTTGATTTTATTCTTTTAATTGATTTGTGGTTAGGGTTTGCCTTGCCTTCACATATTTTCTGCCTTATTTCAGGGTTACCTCCGAGGTTTCCGAGGGTTCCTCCGACTCTAACCATATCAGATCAAATCGAACCAAAGCTAAGTAACCTTGCTCATTTACTTATTAACTGTTATTCATTTTATCTTTATTCTTTATTTTCTGATTAATTTTGCCAACCTTCGAATTAGCCATACACTCACCCAGTTTTCTTATTGTCTTTCTTTCAGGGTTTGTGGATTGCCAAAGCCACGAGTTTGGTAACCCTAAATTTTATCCCTCGTTTTTTTATTTTATTATTACTTGTGTCAAACCCCATTGGGGATCCGCTGGTTTCATTATCCCCTTCCCTTTTATTGCTTTATATTACTGCGTGGTTAGTAAAATAGGGAGTGCAACCCTAAATTAATTAGAATAACTAAACACAAGATAATATAATCTGAATTGAATCACATGATTGGCGCACACACGCACGCTTTTGGGTAACCCTCTCTGTTGCCTGTTGCCTGTTGCCTGTTGCCTGTTGCCTTCGTTTTTCTGCAGAATAAGCCATGTCCCTCGAATTCGAGGATACCTCAGCCGTGTTGCCTCGATAAAAAGGTCACGACCCTAATGATGCTGCCTTCGATACACAAATGACCTCGACCCTCGGATGTTGCCTACGGAAAAGGCTGAGGTATCTTCTGGCTGCCTACGAAAAGGCTTATTCTGATCCTTGCCTTAGACTACCTGCCCTTCTATGGCATGGGACAGTCTTATGGCAAAGGATATTTCGATGACCCTTAAACCTCCAAATGAAAGGCTTCCTGCCCTCTTATGGCAAGGATAGACCCTTTCGCTCTGAAAGGCTGAAAGAACAGATTTCTCAAATATAAGGTAAATTGCTCTTAAATTGCTTTGCCTTGCTCTAAATATTTTCAAATATTCTTTCTCAAAATTCTTCAATATGGCTACGCTCATTTACGAGCTAAAGTCCATATCTTCTTCTTCTACCTTTCTGAAACAAAAAGAGCAAATCAAGTTAAGAGCCCATGGATAACCATGGATGCAAAGGGTGCCTTACACCTTCCCTTTGCATAATTACCCCCCGAACCCTATTTTATTTAAAAGGTTTTTCCTGTTCTTTTAGCCTTTCTAATTAAATTTGGATAAAATAAAAGTCGGTGGCGACTCTTGCTATCCGCAACATTTCGATTATAAAAAGTCAGTTCACCGTATTACAACTACGTTCAAAGGAGTAGTTGCAGCGATGATAATGTCGTCAGGATTCATTTCCAAACCGGAGTACGGATCTTGCGCGTACACGGGTATCTCAATCAGACGAGAGTACTCCTCTAACGTAGGCATGAGCTGATAATCTGGAAAGGTGAAGCAGTGATACGTTGGATCGTAAAACTGTACCAAGGTGGGAAGGATCCCATCCACCATGTTGGTATTGAGCAAAGGCAGAAGTTTTCCATACTTCTCCTTGAAAGCCTGGGGGTTGACCACCAGCTTTCCGAGCTTTCCTAGTTCCTCGACCTGGGGAATCTTGAAGGTGTATTTCCTAGCCCTTTTTCTTCCATAATCCATGGTATAGATCCTTAAGTCCTTTCTCCGTTTCTCTCTTTCTATGAAGTTCAAAACGTTCGTTATTTAGTTTCCTTGAAAAACGACTCGAAAAAGACTCTTTTTGTTTTTAGTTGTTATTAATGAATGATGCATGAATGCATGAATGCACACACAAGAGTTTTAAACAAACATGGTGTTGAAGGGTATAGTGGTCATGAAGTCAAAACGCAAACCCCGCCCCAATGGTAAACTAAGGATAAGGATTTTTGTACCTGTAGAACGGGTTCTAGGGGTCTCAGAGTTTTTGCTCAACCTTAAAGATACGTTGATTGGTATCTATAAGAGAGTTTCCTCCGAGTGTAGTATCTGCGTGACAATTACTTTCGTAATCACCGCTCTACGTCCTAAAAAAAAGGCTTTAAGTGGGGTTAATGTGTTTCTAGGTCCTCCTGGTACAAATCAGTCTCGGAATGCAGTGGCGCAGTTAATCACAACCAGCCAGGCAAATCCCAAGAGTAGACTTGGAAACCAAGATTAGAGGGTCTTCACTGGGAAGACATCCTCCATCCTATCTTATGTTGCACTCAAATCCGGGTATAGGATTTCTCACCACAAGGGGGAATCAAGCCCTTTCCCGATACAGAATAAACAAAATAAACAAATATAAATGCAGCAATCACATGATATGACACAGAGGTTAGGCGGGACCTCTCTTGTTTGAGGGGGAATTTGGCATCCCTAATTCCTCATTGGGGCTGGACCAGCAACAGGTCAACCATTGGTTTGGATGAAAAACCAAGGTTTTTAACACTTATATCCCCAGCAGAGTCGCCATTTTTCTGTGGTGTCGTTTTCTTTACCTCCCCGTTTCACTTGGGAGGACGGCACGCTAGACCCTTCACGCGAAATTTGGAAGGAGAATGCGCCCGTGGTGGGATGAATTTTGTTTCAGTTCTTCCTACAATATCACACGAACTTTCTTATTTGTCCTACGAGTAGGAAAGGGGAAAAAAGATCTCAACTAAACCCTAGGAGTTTGCTAAGTGTGGGGATTTCACCTAGACTAGAAATTCTGGAGTCCGGGGGGTCGGTTATATATAGGGAAGTGTTTAAACACCCTACATATCTGTAGTACTCTACAGGAACCTTCTCTGTGTCATTGTGATTGTGTTTGCTGCTAATGATTTGGGAAAGTTTCTCCTTTGTATTAGGAGAGAGAATTGAATTAATTTAAAGAAAGGCAGACAGACAAACTGACTATTTTTTGTATTTTTATTAGCTCGCTGAGATTCCTTGTGAACCTCATGCCTACATATCCCTAGTGGAAGTCAGAGCTTAATGTAGTTCGGGGAACTAACTAGGGAAATTAATTATTTTTGGTGCCTTGTTTGAAGCTCAAGGTTGAAGCTTGAATTAAATCTCTGTTTACAGTAAAGAGACATGAAATCATCTTTACAGAGAGGTATTTGTACTATTCTACCACAAACATTTAAAGGAGTGACAGAATAACTGAATTCATTTCATTCAAGAGGGGGACCTTGCTTGTGTATGTGCAAGTATACCAGTCAAATGCCTCTTAAATGAAAGAAAGATGCTCATCCAAATTAGGGAAAGTTACCACATGTCTGGGTTTTACTGCCAGCTCATGCCTTTCAAAATCCTAAATGGGAGACTTGATTAAAATGGAAATTGAAATTGAAATGTTTGTTTGGTTGAATGTGGTAGAGTAGTAAAAATATCTCTCTATAGAGATAAGCTATGTCTATCTACTGTATAAAAGATTTGACTTTAGCTGGCTTGTATGAGGCCCAAGCTTGAGGCTTTTTGATTGATTAATTATTATTATGACTCTGGGAGAAAACTCCACTGGGGATTAATTTGCAAGGGATTTTTATGTTCTGTACAAAACCCAGAATTGAGGCTGACTCTACTTAGGGAAAGTCTATTTTTGATGGATTTTTATTTGGTGTTCTGTATAAAGCCCAGAATTGAGACTGACTCTACTTAGGGAGACTCTGTTTGTGTGCCTTGTACAAAGCCCAAGGTTGTGGCTAACTGCTGAGGATAACTGAATTTTTAAGACTATGAATGACTCTATTTTGTGTGCCTTGTACAAAGCCCAAGGCTGTGGCTAACTCTAGCTAGGGAAAACGTTATTTTCTGCCTTGTACAAAGCCCAAGGTTGTGGCAGACTCTTTTAAATGAATTGAGTATGGATGACTCTATGGGAAAAGATTCTAGGTGTTAGGAATCCTTGACACATGAAAATATGGTTTAATCTGCCTTGTACGAAGCCCAAGTTTGTGGCTACTGAATGATGAAGAACTCACTGGGGAGACTCTATTATCTTCCTTGTACAATGCCCAAGGTTGAGGCTGACTCTTGACAGGGGAATTTTATTGTTTGGTGCCTTGTATGAAGCCCAAGGTTGAGGCTAACTGTTTTTGTTGGTTTTGACTCTACTGAAGAGATTTTATTTATTAAAAGACTGTTTTTTTCTTTGGAAGCTAACCCTTTCCAGGGATTTTGACTCAGCTGGAGGGATTTGTCTGTTAAAAGACTGATTTTATCATGTTTTTGGAGGCTAACCCTTTCCAGGGGTTTGACTCTTTTTTGGGGAAATTATCTCCTAAGAGAATGAATCTTTGGTTTTGAAAGACTGATGTTGTTGAAATGAAAGAATGATGTTGGAGGCTAACCCTTTCCAGGGATTTTTGTTAAAATGAAGGATTGATTTTTTTGGAAGCTAACCCTTTCCAGGGATTTTTATTGAAATGAATGGCAGAAAGATTATCTAGTGGAGACTTCTTGTTTAAAGCCCAAGATGAAGGCTGACTCATGTTGAGGAGAAACAAACATGGATCCTAGACTCTGCTAAGGAAGATTGATGAAGATAAGGGTGACAGAGACTGTCCATGTCTCTCATTCCAAAAAGTGTACTCAATGTAAAATTGAGACAAACTTAGCTTGTTTAAAATCTGGTTTAAAATGGAAGAAACTCACCAGGGTAGGCTAAAAGGTGACTAAAGACCTGTTCCTATGTTTATAAGAAACCTGATGGGTCCTTGTATACAAGCTCAAGAGGAAGCTGGAAATGCTTTTAAGAAGCCTGTGGGTCCTTGTACAAAGCCCAAGAGGAGGCTAATCGAGGGTCCTTGTTATAGCACAAGAGAAAGCTATGTAGTTTTGAACTTATTTTGGCTCTAAGTAAATGGGTAAGAGGTTTCACCGGGAATAATTCCTCTTTGGGTGGATGTGTCCTATTTTTTGGATTCTAAGGTTTTTGCCAAGATGTTTCACCGGGAATAATTCATCTTGGGGATTTGAACTACAGATCTCTAATTAGGAAAGAGCCTTCACCGGGAAGACATTCTCAATCCTAGGCCATATTCCTATAATATATATATATAGTTTAACTGTCCTAGGGTTTGTACTCAAACGTAGTTCTAAACAAATATATATGCACAGTTTATATTTGGCGGTAATCTAAATAAAGACTGTAAATTGAAAGCTTGTAAAGCCTAACCTGAATGGAGAGGAGGCCTTTGAAGAAGTATATACAGAGCCTCAACAGTAATTGGTGGATAACAGTTGAATATATATGATAAACAGTTAAGGGTTTTTTGAAAACAGAAGAAGTGAAGATGGACAAAGGTCACATAGGTATCTGAAGAGTTTCACCGGGAATAATGCCCTTCAAATACCAGAAGAATGTTTTGAAAACAGAAAGAAGATTTTGAAAATACAGTTTTGAAAACAAGCTAAGAAGAGAAGGTGTTTGGGACTTACACTCTATTAGAGGCCCAGTACTTTACAGTACTGGTTACAAAAGCAATTTGAAAATGATTTGAAATGATATAAGGTTTTGTTGTTTGAAAACCTTAATCATTTGATTTAATCGGAGACTGATAACAGCTTTGAAAATTGACAAAAGTCAACTTAATTAAGGTAAAGAATAAAGATCTATGCCTAATTAAGACCTAAACAATTAGGGTTTTATCACAAACTTATTCACAAAATAATTAGGTTAAAATAAAATGACAATATATATTTAGAGTATTTAAGAAAACACTTAAAAACATACCATTTTAAACCTAATTAAAATTCATGAAATAAATAATATTTTTTATGATTTTTTTGATTATTCACAAAATAGGTATATTAAATAACAAGTATGTGAAAAATGAAGTGAAAATTATTTAATTTGATGAGTGAATTAATTGTGTGAAGTTTGTGAAAAAAATGAAAGAAATTGTGTGTTAAAAAAATAGTTTTGGCCCTTGGAGGGTTTGAACCCACGCCCTCTAGGTCACACACTCAAAATAATACCACTGGGCCAAGGCGCGCTTGGTGTTTAAGAGACACACCCAATTCATTATGTTTTCAGACAAGTGTTAATTCATGGAAAAATAAAAGAAACAAAAAGTCTGGGGCGAGGGGGATTCGAACCCCAGACTTTGGGCATGAGGAGACTAAGAGCGCATTTGTGGCCACTAGGGCAAGTTATTCATTCGTTTAGAAAACGCCTATCATTAAAAATAAAATAAACTTTGACCAGAGATTTGAAATTTGCGCGCCACAGCCATGGTCGTCTTCTTCCTCAAGCTCCAAAATTTTGAATTTGTGAACTTGCTCATTTCTCAACCATTTGCAAAGATGTAAAGACCAAACTTGCTCTAAATTCACTCACGATTCTAAATATGTAACTAACATAGATTTATATTAACTACATCTAACTAATTTACCAGAAATCGTGAAGAACCCTAAAATTTAAAAATCAAATTAAATGACTATACTGAAAGATAAATGAATGATGATAGAGGGTTTTCAATCCTCTGATGATGCTGAACAAGATAGAATCGAGCTATATCTTAAAGAGTGCTTAAATTAAAGAGGTGGAGTTCAGAAACTTACCTCTGAAAATGGAGGTCGTGAGGATGATAGAGAGCAACTGGGTTTGTATGAATGATCCCAAAAGCTTCCTTGTGACTCAGTGATGCTAACTGAATGCTTGTTGTGACCTCAATCTTCCTGAATTGTTCTATGGACCTCCCTCGATTTGAGCTTCAAGTGAACATGGAGAGTGATGATTCTTGAGTTACAGCTGAGCTGCAGCCATCTGAACAGCTTCACTACCTCCTATGGAACGTGCCTGGATGCTTGGCTTGATTGGAAACCTTCTGAATTGCACTATGGACCTCCAACTGCAACAGCTTCAAAGTGAGAGCAACAATGGTGTTCCTCCACTTACAGAAGTGATCCAGGTGCTTGGATCACCTCAAATGACCTCCCTTGAGATGTTAGAATGCTTACTTTCCAAAGATAAGCTCTAGTTTGAAGAAAACGATTCTTCTTGCCAAAGAACTTTGAAAAACAATAAGCATGAGAAGAGAAAGAGAAATCAAGGAATATGGTTGCTTTGGTGTGTTTGATTACTGAGGTATGCTCTCTTATTTATAGGCAAATGATGCTGAGCAATTGGAGATAGTAAGCTTGCTTAATGAAGTCACTTTGGTTTCTTAGCCATGAAGAAATTCAAAGAATATCCCAAGTGCAATGATGAGCTCTTTGATACCACTCCCTAGCCATCGGTTTTGCTTGATCTTAGGGGACAAATTTGCTGCAGAAATGAGCTCCAATTGGTTGGGAGAAGATTCCTTTGATGAATCACCAATTTGTCATAAATTCTCAAATGTAATCATTACATAATCACATGTTTTTGTTTTTGAGAATATTCTCCAATCCTTATGCAATGATGGAAATTGATGTATGGCATGCTTGCAGATGTATTAGAGGTCGTGTAGCATCACTTAGTGAAGCAAAATGCACAAAATTGCAAAGTTTCAAATTGTACATGACCTATAATTTCACTTCATGAGGCCAACTTTGAACAAGCATAACTCCTAGCTCAAAATGAATTTGGAAAAGGTTGAACACAATTTGGAAAGCCCTAAACATCTACTTCAAATCATTAGTTTGGAGTTTCTTCAGAATCCTTTGGCAAATTTATGAAAAATGAGGCCAAAGTTGGAAGAAATCTAGGTTAAAACACTTAGAAAAATTTCTAAGTGTTTATGACCTAAAACTTCAAAATTTCCAAAACTCTTAAATGATTGATCTTTTGAAAAAAGTTCCTTTGTAAGATGTTGTTTTATTTTGCAAGATCTACAACTTTCATGTTGGAAATTTTTTGAGTTGTGTAGGTGAAATTTTGAGTTCTCACCATGCCTTAAAAAAAACCCTAATTCCCGACTTTTTGCTCCTTGAAGATTCTCTTTGAATTTCTTTGGTCGAATGACTTTAATATCCATATATTGATGATATTGATCTTTGAAAGTCATGGTTTGACCAAAAATCTCAAAAGTCAAAGGTGAACTCATACAGTTGACTTTTTCCTGATAAGGTGAGATTTTGGACTTTTGTGTAGAATCAAGCTCTTCTCCTCAAATGAGTGATGTAAATGGATTATATTGAGGTAGTAGAGGTTCTTAAATCATGTCTTGAGTTTTGAATCCATGCCCTGATTAAAAGTTAACTATCTTGGTGAATTAGGTCAAAAACCCTAATTGTCGACCATATGAAAATAATGACTGTAGACCTTGAATTGAGGTGTAATGTCCAGTGGATCTTGTCATATAAGTTATCTGAAGATGATTGATGTCTTTAAATGATACCCTAGGGCTTTTTAGGGTTTCCCAAAGGTGATCCCTGATTTTAGTCCTTGATAGGCTCAAAAACCCTAGTCTGGTGACCTGAGTAAACCTGTACTCAGATGACTAGGTGTCTAATCAATCATAGGTGAAAAAAAATGAAGCTCCTAAATCTTATGATTGTATTAGAGACTAATCCTTCTATTGATTGATCCTTTGCCTGAGTTTTCTTATCTTTGAACACCCTTGATTGAATGTCAGACTGCTCTGGGTACTTACTTTGACTTGATGAAAATCTTGAAGATATGTCATCTCAGGGGGGTCAAAAATTAGGGTATGACAATAAGTCAATTAAGTGACAATGGTTATGATATAATCTTCAATCAAAAGTCTTGCAAGGCTGTAAGTCAAAAGGATGGCTCAATCCTATTTACTGGCAAGAGAAAGAACAACATTTATAAGATTGATCTTTCAGATCTTGAGAAGCAGAAGGTGACTTGCCTTATGTTTGTTTCTGAAGAGCAATGGATCTGGCACAGAAGATTAGGTCATGCTAGTTTGAGAAAGATTTCATAGATTAACAAACTAAATCTGGTCAGAGGACTCCCTAATCTGAAATACAAATCATATGCTCTTTGAGAAGCATGTCAGAAGGGCAAGTTCTCCAAACCTGCATTCAAGTCTAAGAATGTTGTTTCTTCCTCAAGGCCGTTAGAACTCTTGCACATTGATCTGTTTGGCCCAGTCAAAACAGCATCTATCAGAGGGAAGAAATATGGATTAGTCATCGTAGATGATTATAGCCGCTGGACATGGGTAAAGTTCTTAAAACACAAGGATGAGTCTCACTCAGTGTTCTTTGAATTCTGCACTCAGATCCAATCTGAGAAGGAGTGCAAAATCATAAAGGTCAGAAGTGATCATGGTGGTGAATTTGAGAACAGATTCTTTGAGGAGTTCTTCAAAGAAAATGGTATTGCCCATGATTTCTCTTGCCCTAGAACTCCACAACAAAATGGAGTTATAGAGCGAAAGAATAGGACTCTATAAGAAATGGCCAGAACCATGATCAATGAAACCAATAAGGCTAAACACTTCTGGGCAGAAGCAATAAACACTGCGTGTTATATTCAGAATAGACTCTCTATAAGACCTATTCTAAATAAGACTCCTTATGAATTGTGGAAGAACAGAAAGCCCAACATTTCATATTTTCATCCTTTTGGATGTGTGTGTTTTATTCTGAATACTAAAAATCATCTTGGTAAGTTTGATTCTAAAGCACAAAAGTGTTTCCTTCTTGGATATTCTGAACGCTCTAAAGGCTACAGAGTATACAATACTGAAACATTGATTGTAGAAGAATCAATCAATATCAGGTTTGATGATAAGCTTGGTCTTGAAGAACCAAAGCAACTTGAGAATTTTGCAGATATAGAAATTGTCATATCAGAAGCTGTAGAACCAAGAAGCAAAGCTGCAGAAGCTGGAAGTCTCAGAAGCAATGGATCAGAAGATCAAGTTGCTGCATCTTTAGAGAATCTCAGGATTTCTGAAGAGCCAATAGTGAGAAGATCACCCAGACTTGCATCAGCTCATTCAGAAGATGTGATCCTTGGAAAGAAAGACGATCCCATCAGAACAAGGGCATTCCTTAAGAACAATGCAGACTGTGAATCAGGTCTTGTTTCTTTGATCGAGCCAACTTCTGTTGATCAAGCTCTTGAAGATCCAGACTGGATAATTACTATGCAAGAAGAACTCAATCAGTTTACAAGGAATGATGTATGGGACTTGGTTCCTAGACCAAAAGGATTTAACATCATCGGCACTAAGTGGGTGTTCAGAAACAAGCTAAGCGAGAAGGGAGAAGTGGTAAGAAACAAAGCCAGACTGGTTGCTCAGGGCTATAGTCAGCAAGAAGGGATTGACTACACAGAAACCTTTGCACCAGTGGCCAGGTTAGAATCTATTCATCTATTAATTTCTTTTGCCACTCAACACAACATCACTCTTTATCAGATGGATGTCAAGAGTGCCTTCTTAAATGGTTATATAGATGAAGAAGTTTATGTCCATCAACCTCCTGGTTTTGAAGACTCCAAGTCTCCAAATCATGTTTTTAAATTAAAGAAATCATTATATGGATTGAAGCAAGCTCCTAGAGCTTGGTATGAACGTTTAAGTTCTTTTCTTCTGGAAAATGGTTTCACTAGAGGAAAAGTGGACACTACTCTCTTTTGTAAAACCTTTAAAAAGGATATTCTAATTTGTTAAATATATGTTGATGATATCATCTTTGGAACATCTAATGCTACACTTGGAAAGGAGTATGCTGAGTCTATGCAGGCTGAATTTGAAATGAGCATGATGGGAGAACTCAAGTATTTCCTTGGGATTCAAATCAACCAAACTTCTGATGGAACCTATGTTCATCAAACGAAATATGTGAAAGAACTTCTGAAGAAGTTTAATCTTTTTGAAAGCAAAGAAGCCAAAACTCCTATGCATCCAACATGTGTCCTAGGTAAGGATGAGGTAAGTAAGAAGGTAGATCGGAAGTTGTACAGAGGTATGATTGGATCTCTTCTATACCTAACTGCTTCTAGACCTGACATTCTCTTCAGTGTTTGTTTGTGTGCTAGATTTCAATCAGATCCGAGAGAATCTCATTTAACTGCGGTTAAGAGAATTCTGAGGTATCTGAAAACTACTACTAATGTTGGTTTAGTTTACAGAAGATCCAAAGTATACAACTTAGTAGGATTCTGTGATGCTGACTATGCTGGAGATAGAATTGAAAGGAAGAGCACTTCTGGAAGTTGTCAATTTCTTGGAAGTCATCTGATCTCATGGTACAGCAAGAAGCAAGCTACAATTGCACTCTCAACAACAAAAGCAGAATATGTTACTGCTGCTGGTTGTAGCACACAAATGCTCTGGATGAGAAGTCAGCTAGATGATTATCAGATATATGAGAGTAACATTCCTATCTTCTGTGATAATACTTCTGCTATATGTTTATCAAAGAATCCTATCTTACATTCAAAAGCTAAACATATTGAGATTAAACATCATTTCATAAGGGACTATGTTCAGAAGGGTGTTATATCTTTAAACTTTGTGGATACAGACCATCAATGGGCTGATATCTTTACAAAACCCCTTGCTGAAGATAGGTTTAAGTTCATTCTGAAGAATATCAGTATGGATTTATGCCCAGAATGAGAAGATGAGAAGATCTTATGTATGGTTAAGTTCTGAAATGTGATTGGATTAGTCTTTTACAAGAAGTTCTGATTGTAATCAATTAGAAGTAGTGATTCTGTTATTACTAACGTTTCATTGTCTAAGTTGATTCAGAATCTCTTAAAAAGTAAAACAGCTGTAACTGGCTTTCCAGATGGTAAACACGTGTTCACTATCTCTGGAGAAGCATGCGTGCAGTTGAGGGGACGCCTACTTAGGTAACTGTGCTAATCACTTCTTTTGTCATAATTATCTCTCCTCACATCACGTAACATTAAATGCTATCCATCATTTCTTTTTATTTCTTTTCTTTTATATTCTTCAAACGTTTCTTTTCCCTCTTATATTTCTCTCTCTATTGCATTCAGTTTCATTTCTCTCTCTCTCTCTCTCTCATTCTCTGCATTTCGCATAAACCCTAGTTTATTCATCTTCAACCTAGCATTCACCATGAATCCTTCTTCAAGTTCCTCTCAACAAGCATTCAACAGACAAGAGGTTACTCCACTGAAAACTTGCTCCATTCCTCCATCAAAAATGGATGTTCTGTGTGAATCTCCAGTGGACGTTGATGACTTGGGCGCTTTTGGTTTCACACCAGATGCGGAGTCTAAAGCTCAGGGGTGGTCGAACTATTTGAATAAGACGGTTGGAAGGGCTGATTGGTTCCAGGTTGAGAAACAAATCTCGAGGGTCGCCGACATTGATTTCAAGACGGATCTCACAAGAGACTCAAGATTCCAAGAAGTCTCAAGTCAGATCTCTTCTTTGATGCTGTTATTAACATTTATCCAAAGGAAGAAGACTTTCTTGAGATATTGGATGAACTTAAAAATCATGTACTTGACTTCTATGTTAAGGGAAAGCTCCGTCTGAGACATTACCTCTCTTCCTGTGAACTGTTCCTCATTTCCTCCTTAGATTCATGTATTCTCTTCCCGTAGAGCTTCTCGTCTGGACAGACATGCAGAGTTTCAAGCTTTCATGGCTAGACAAACTGAGAACAACGCAGGGATTCATGACATACTGGCACAGATTTTGTCTAGGCTAGGGTCTTAGTCTTTGGTCGTTGAAGTTTTCTTTCCTTGTTGCATCTGCTTATTCTGCATACATCTTTTGTAATCCTGTTTGTTCAATCAATGAAAAGTTATTCTGTTTCTTTCCTTTGTCGTTTTCTACATCTGAATCTTTTATATTCTTTTTGATGTTATGACAAAAAGGGGGAGAAATATGTGATAAATGATCTGATTAATATTATGAGTTACCGGGTAAAAAGGCCCCGCATTTCTAACATTACTTGCAAAGTTCTATGCTTTAAGTTTTGTTGTTGCAGGAATTGAAGATCCTCTTTAAAAGCTCAACATAAGAAGCAACAAGATGAGGAAAAGCTCTTGGATTCTTGAAGAAAGCTGAGTGCTATGAAGCTTCAGAATCAGAAGCAAGAAGCAAGAAGGAAGAATGTTCAGATATTCTGATGATAGAATATGCTCTGAAACATTATGTCTATTTTTTTCTGATACATATTATGTGGATCTGATACATATTATGTGTTCTGAAACATATTCTATGTTCCGACTCATTCATGCTGACTTTTGTCGTCTAGCTTTGTTCTGTAACATTTCAGGATGTAGAGATGCTCTGATGATGCTCTGGTACATTCAACAATGTTCTGATACAATCTAGCATGAAGTGATGTAAGAAGAAATTCAAGCTCTGAAGCTGTACTAATGGAAGCAAGAGTCAGAAGCTGGGAATGTTCTGAAGATCAAAGAAATTCAAGTTCTGAAGCTGTCCGATGGAGGCAGGAGTCAGAAGCTGTGAATGTTCTGAAGATCAAAGAAATTCAAGTTTTGAAGCTGTCCGATGGAAGCAGGAATCAGAAGCTGTGGATGTTCTGAGGATCTAAAGAAATTCAAGTTCTGAAGCTGTCCTATGGAAGCATAAATCAGATGTCATGAATGTTCTGAAGATCAAGCATATGTGAACGTCTCTACTGAAATACTCAGGGAAGTATTTTATTTATAAAATTCTTCTAGTATTAATTTCAGGGGGAGATTATTCATCTCAGGGGGAGATTGTTAATCTCAGGGGGAGACATATTCACATGCTTATTCTATAGCTGTGTAATTGTCTTTAGCCGTCTGCTCTTTCTGATCGCAAATTCATATCATTTATATATGTTTTTGTCATCATCAAAAAGGGGGAGATTGTTAGAACAAGATTTGTTCTGATCAATATTCTTAGTTTTGATGATAAAAAGGATATGAATTTTGTATGAGATAATGTGGTACTCTAATAGACTGCAATTTGCCTTCTAGGAAATATATAAAAAGTATGCACAAATCTGCGCTCAGAAGCTTTGACTCAGAAGGTTCAGCATGCAACATCAGAACATGGTCTGGCGAGACATCAGAAGATGGTCAAAACAGAATCAGAACATGGGTCTATGGAAGCATCAGAAGAACTTGAGTTCAGAAGCAGAAGCACTGAAGTTCTCATGGTATCACGCTCAGAAGCACTTCAAGGTCAGAAGACAAGAAGATGCTCTGCACCAAGCTGTTTGACTCTGATGATATTCAAACGTTGTATACACAAACATCAGATCAGAAGCAAGTACAAGATGGCAGGCTACGCTGACTGACAAAAGGAACGTTAGAAGCTATTAAAGGCAACGTCTGTAGACACAGCGTAAACAAGGCTCGAGGTAGTTGACAAAAGAGTGAAACATTAAATGCAATGCTGTATGGAATACGCAAAGCATTAAATGCTCCCAACGATCATCTTCTCAAGTGCCTATAAATATGAAGTTCTGATGAGAAGCAAGGTTACCAATTCTGAACGAACCTATTCTGAAAAACTTGCTGAAACGTTGTTCAAATCAAAGCTCAGAAACTTCATCTTCATCAAAGCTCACTACATTGCTGTTGTAATATATTAGTGAGATTAAGCTTAAACTTTAAGAGAAATATCACTGTTGTGATTATAGCTTTTCAGAAGCATTGTAATACTCTTAGAATTGATTACATTAATTTGTAAGTAACTAGAGTGATCAAGTGTGATCAGGATACCCTAGGAAGTCTTAGCTTGTGTCTAAGCAGTTGTAACTAGAGTGATCATGTGGTGGTCAGGATACTCTAGAAAGTCTTAGCTTGTGTCTAAGCAATTGTTCCTAGAGTGATCAGGTTGTGATCAGGATACTCTAGAAGACTTAGTCGTGGGCTAAGTGGAAAACCATTGTAATCTGTTGAGATTAGTGGATTAAATCCTCAGGTGAGGTAAATCACTCCAAGGGGGTGGACTGGAGTAGTTTAGTTAACAACGAATCAGGATATAAATAACTGTGCAAATTGTTTTTATCTTTCAAGTTTTTAGACTACACTTATTCAACCCCCCCCCCCCCTTTCTAAGTGTTTTTCTATCCTTCACTACCTGCCCTCTTTATGGTATGGATAGCCCTTTCCCATTAAAGTCTGAAAGAATATAAATTTTAAACTTAGGGTAGGTGCTCCTGATTGCTTGCTCTATTTAAATTCATAATCAAAATTCAAATGCTTTTCCCACTTCTTCTCAAATCAAATTCAAAAAGACTACACTTATTTACAAGCTAAAGTTCTTATTCAAACATTTTTTACACACTTCCAACATTTTGAAAATAAAAGTGAGGTAAGCAATTAAGAGCCCATTGATAACCATGGATACAAAGGGTGCTTACACCTTCCCTTTGTATAACCTACCCCCCGAACTCAAAATTTTTTTTAAAAGGTCTTTTCCTGTTCTTTTAGCCTTTCTATATATATTGGATAAAATAAAAGTCGGTGGCGACTCTTGCTATCCGCACATTAAAAAAAGCCAGTTCTTCCACCGAGGTACACCCATCTATCTCAAACTAAGAGTGCTAAGAGTATAAAAAAAAACAAAAGATTAATCCATGTACACGATGGAAAAAAAACATGCTAAAATTTTTATTTGACTGATGAAATTACCACAAGAATATTGACGTCATCGCACACTCTTTGAAATTGCAAGTATAACTGGAACACCTCTTTGGTTGGATAGAACCACAAAAACTCAATATTTTCATCACTATTCACGTGCCCCAATGGATATTGATCTGTTAAAAAATGTTTTCAATGAATATTGGAAAGAGAGGGATATGCATTCAAAGTTTTTTTTTAAGCAAGTTGAATTAATGAAGAACGAAAGTTCTAACAAACTCGATTACAAAAAGGCGATTAAAGCCAAAAAGAGAAAATTACCCACCAAATGGAACCTAACTTAAGTAAAACAAAGGATTTTTGCTAAACTCATAAAATTTACAATTGGGTTGCGTAATTTTCCCGATATACGACCACCTCCAAACAAGCACTTTGCAACACCAAACCACATCTCTCGTGTTTCAAGTAGAATTCTTGAAATAATATCATTCCTACACAACCAAAGACTCCACACTATAGCCAATCACACGCAACCCACCTTACCTCTTTTGACTTTATTATGGAGACAAGAAGAACTCCAAACCAAAAAACTCTCTTTTAAATCTAACACGTTATGAAAATTTAAACAAATCCACACCGCCATTTCTTTCCAAACTTCTACCGCATAATGACAACACCAGAAAGAATGAAACAAAGTTTCTCCTACCTCATCACAAAAAATGCATGAAAGATTCAAAGAAGAATTAAGCATACCTTTTATGAAAAGCGAGTCTCTAGTTGGAATCTTATTCATAAAACATCTCCACCTGAAAGCTTTGGCCTTAAGAGGAATTTCCACCTTCCAAATAGAAGAAACAAAGTCAAAACGGTTAGTCGGACCGCATGGGATACACGAATTGCACAACTCGCTATAACACGAAGAAAGCACCATCCGCCGACGACAACCAAGAAGCTGAATCCACACCGGCAGTAACGCAAATAGCCGCTGACAACAGTTGTAGCAGATCTGGCCACACAGAAAAAGAGCCCGAGGGAGTCGGGTTTTGGATACCGAAGTTGACCCAATTCCACTCTCCGACTATCCAACCTCTCATACTCGAAATAGAGACATCCTACAAAAAAAGATACAGCAAACAAATCCGAAAAAATATCCTTAATAATTCCCGCATCCAGCCATAAAGCACGCCAAAAAGAAATGGAATGTCTGAGACCAACTCGGAATTTAAGATTCTTCGCTAAAAAACCTTCCGAAAGATTTTTCCTCAAAGAAGAAATGTCCGACCACTAAACGGACTTCTTACTCCTATTAATAATCTTCTTTTCTCCAATCAAAGCTTTTAACTTTACATCCTCATACCTCGCCTTCAACACACGAAACCACAAAGAATTCATAGCTTCAATAATTCTCCAGTTCCACTTCAAAAGGAGAGCAGAGTTAAAATCTTCCAATCTCCTTAAACCAAGAACGCCTTTATCTAACGTAGACACATGTCTTTCCAACTAACCCAGTGAGTTTTCCTCTTCTCCTCCGACCCCCCTACAAGAAATTACTTTGCATTTTATTTATCTCCGCTATTATCTTCTTAGGGGCCTTATAGAAAGATAAAGTAAAGATCGCTAGACTACTCACAACCGTTTTTAAAAGGGTAATCCTCCCACCAAAGCTTAGCCACCTCCCTTTCCAAGAATTCAACCTTTTTCTAATCTTATCCAAAAGCGTTCTCCAAGATGAAGCCCTTCTAGGATTAGAGCCTATAATGATACCAGGAAATTTAAACTCTTTAGTCTCCATCCTACAAGAAATAAAAGATGTTGCCACTCCCAAAAATTGAGGATTAATATTAATACCAATAGTCTTACTCTTGTGATAGTTGATTCCAAGACCCGACACCATTTCAAAACCGACTTAATAGCCCAAAGGTGTTTCCATCTCCCATCACCTACCAATAAATTGTCATCCGCAAATTGAAGGATATCAATGAAACATTTACCATTCATATTTCACCCTGCAAAATCATTGTTGTCAACCGCCTTATTAACCAAATCCTTTAAACCTTCTACCACTATAACAAAGAGAAAAGGGGAAATAGGATCACCTTGACGTAGTCCCCTTTCCATACCAAATTCCTTAGTAGGACTACCATTGACGAGGTCTGACATCTTACTCGAAAAAACCAAGGCCTCCATCCATTTCATCCACACTATCCCGAAACCCATCTTGCTCATCATGTATTTAAGAAAGTTCTAACTAACTTTATCATTAGCTTTTTTAAAATCCACATTGAAAAGAAGACATTCCTTCTCTTCCTTAGTAGCATAATCCACCAACTTGTTAGCTACAAGAACCCCATCAAACATTTGTCTTCCCGGAACAAAGGAACTTTGACAATTCAAAATTATCGAAGAAAGAACCTTCTTGATCCTACTAGTCAATAATTTTAAAATAATTTTGTGAATGCATCCCACTAAGAAAATAGGACGGTACTCGTAAAGAGACAACAAATTAGAAGACTTTAGGATAAGAGTAAGAAATGATGAGGTAATAGAGTTAGACAAAACCGCCCCATTGAAAAAGTCTTTAAAACACAAAAAGACATCTCCTTTTAAAAAGGACCAACAACTCTTGATAAAGAGAAGAGAAAATCCATCAGGGCCCGTGTAACGCCCGAATTTATTTTTCCATTTATTAATTATGTGGTGATGTGAATTATATGTGTTGTTGGGTGTTTTGACGTGTTGTGATACCCTTATAATGGGGTAGTTACCTTAGAAAGGGGTAGATGTAGGAGTAGAGGAAATTAAGTGATCACTAGTATTATTTGATTAACAATTGGAAGAATTAAATAATAATTAGCAATGGTTAAATATTAGTTGAATATTTAATTAATTAGTGAAAGCACTTTATTATTAGAGAATAATAATAATTTTGTGTAGAGATGTGAAAGGCCTAATAGTGATCTTAAGTGGTTAAGAGAGGGTATAAGGGGAATACCATATTAGAGGTCTAAGGGCCATATTTGGGAAAACAAGGAAGAGTGAAAATAGAATTTGGTGAACAAATCGTAGAAGTGAGAAGAAGAGAAAAGAGGCCAGGGCATAGAAGAAGAAGAGAAGAAAGCAATAGAAACCGCAGAAGAGGAACCTTTCGCTAAAAACTACCAAGGTAGGGGTGGGGTTCCAACCCCCTAATAGGAGGTATAATCGGGGAATGTGAGGATAATCATAGGTTAGGTTTTGATAAGGTTTGTGATAAGTGCAAATTATAGCTATTTTTGCATATACTTTTTAGTGCACTTATTGACTCTTTGTTGTTAATTTCGGTTGAATAAACCCAACTTTTATGTAAATACGTTTAGTTTGTGTATACTTGTATTTTTGATTAATTTATGTATTTTTTGATATTTTTTATGTCTTTTTATAGGTATTCATGCATAGTTGGAGCATTGAGAAATAAAGGCCAAAGGCTAAGCTTCAAGAATGCAAATTTTACCAATTCATCAAAGAATAAGGCTTAAAATAAGGATGATAAAAATAATCAATTTGGTTGCCATTTTTTAATTGTTAGATAGAGCGTTGAATAAGCTTTCCAACTCTTCGAACCGGACGCAATTCGGAGTTACGGTTATCAAGTTATGGCGAAAACAAAATTTGGTTTTTTTTCTACTATCGCTTAGCGAGATTAAACTCGCTAAAGCGAAATCGCCTGGGACAACAACTCGTTAAAAGGGGCAAAAAAACACATTTTTAGGTTATGGTTTTGGTAGAGAGAGGCTTAGAAACATCAAATGGAGTTGCATCTTGATGATCGGAGGTCAAATTTCTCATCGATTACTGTTGACAAACCAATAAATGTTTGGTTCTTCTTCTTCTCTTCTCTTTGTATACTCTATTTTCTTGGGTATGTTTGTATATTTACATTGAACATATGTATATGTATTGATCATGATGTTGTATAATATATTTGCTTTACAAATCATTATTGACGTCTTCCTTAATCTTTTTGCATTTATGTTTGGATTTGGGTTGTTATAGACATATACCTCACAAATCTTGATTAGGGATAGATAACTATTAGTTTCTAGATTTTAGTGATAAATTTAGAGCTAATAATCTTTATGGGTGTCGAAGCCTAATGCTTCCGTGTTAGTTGTGTCGGTTGAGAGATCGTCGGTACAAATGATATAGATGTCTGCTATGTTGTTGAGGTTGACTGAGAGATCGTTGCCAAGATGATATAGTAGTTCTCTCTATTTTGGGTTAGAAATGACTTAAGGTGTGAGCGATGCTTGATGATAATGATGAGTGTTGTAGGTTAAGTATAATTGGTCGATAGGTTTAAGTTTGTGATAAGTAGATTATATGCATGCTTGATAAGTTTATTCTCTCTAAAGAATGAATTCTTTTTGTGTTAATATTTACTTTTATGTTTTTATGCTTTAACCATTCTAATCCAAACTCATAACTACGGAAACTGTTGTGTAATTCGGCGGGAGAACTGACTTTATTTTTATTCGCAAGCAAAATGTTGCGGTGAGCATGAGTCGCCACCGACTTTTATTTTGTCCAATTATGGAAAGGCATAAAAGTACCGGAAAAACCTTTTTAAGAAAAGACTTGAGTTTGGGGGGTAAGTTATGAAAAGGGAAGGTGTTAGCACCCTTTTCATCCGTAGTTATCTACGGGCTCTTAGTTTGCTTAGCTCGTTTGTTTTGTTTGAAAGTCAAAGTGTGTGTGTGTGTGTTTTTGAAAAGAGGCGTCGAGACTTCGCAATGATCCTTGTATCGGTCCTCAAGGATGTATGCGAAGTGTTTTTTTGAAGTTTGTTTGAAAAACAAGTTGTGAGAATAAAATGTTTATTTGAGCAAGCATACTAAGAACTATTTACTCTATGCCTAGTCTTTCCTATACTTTTATGCTTTTCGAAGGAATAGGGCTAACCATACCATTTGTAGGTAGGTAGTCTTATCTATTGTACGTGTTCGGGACATCGAAGGATCATTGAAGGTCGTTTTAAAGGCAACTTGATAGAGGTATCTTAAGCGATATCGAATGGACAAACCATCTTTTTCGTAGGCAATAATCGAGGTATAAGATCATGTATTCGTAGGCAACTTCGAGGGTCATCGAGGGACCATCATCTTTGATGATTTAAATCGTAGGGACTTTTGCTAAGGGTACCTCTATATTCGAGGGACACGACCATTTAATTATTAGTAAGGCAACCAAGAGGGGCGTATCCTAGAGGTGAGTGAGTGCGATGTGTGTTGTATTCAATTATTTTTCTTGAAGTTAGTGAGTTAGCGTTCAGTTAAATTATCTTTCCATGCAATCCTAATTACTAGCAATTAAAAATATACAGAAAATAAAGTTTGAAATGTAAAGAGCATAAATTACATCACTTTGGGAGAGATACATAATAGGAGGTGCAGAAAGTAAAGAGCATAAATTAAAATCTTAATTAAAACTATTATAAACCCAAATAAAATAAAAAATATACAAAAAGTTTGTAAATGTCCGTAAAAGTATGAAGGCCTCAAGCGTAGTACCTCACAATGATAAAAAAAAAGTGTTAGTAATAAAGCAGAAAATAATAGATGAGAAAATGACAAAAATACGGACAAATATTAATCAAGAATTTAACCAAACAAACATCTTAAAAAAACATTAAATTCTAAAGAGAAATTAAAACTAAAACAAAACAATACATTTTTTTTTGTTTCTTTTTAATAACCAAATAATTAACTAATTAAAATTAACTAAAAGAAATTAACATATTTTTGTGTTGTTTCTTTAAACAAGATCAATTAAAGAGTGAGTGTACTATACAAAATTGTTTGAATTTCTAACTTATTATATAAAAAAACTAGACTATACTAATACGTTGGATTATATAAATACAGTAAAACTATTATACTATGATTGTCAACAAATATCCAATAATTAGGAGAAAAGAAAAAGGAATGTCAAGAAAGAGAAATGATAAGAACACTCTCTTTTTAACATTCTCTCAAACACTTACTCTTTTATTGGTTGAAACATGTGTGGGTCCTACCTCTTTATGTGAGACCTATTTCTATAGTGAGAGACTCACACATGTTTCAACCAATAAAAGAGTGAGTGTTTGAGAGAGTGTTGCTAGCACTCCTCGTCAAGAAAACCAAAAAACCATAGGCTTCCTCTCCTTAGACCATGTGCAATGGGTGTGTTTAGTTGAACTCAACATGCAAAATCTCTTCCAATGGGTGTTTAGAGTAGTGTTGAGTGTGAGGTGGAAGAGAGAGGTGTTGAGAAAACTCAACACAATTGAGGCTGACGCAGGGGGCATGTGGCAGCTTCTGATTGGCTGGCCAGATTTTTATCCATTTAATACTTTGAACTCAATTATTTCGTTGCAAATTATTTTTTTTATTATTTTTTTTACCAAAATTCATGATTTTTTTTCTCTATAAATAGAGACTTGGTTCATTTGATTTGGACACAGAAAAAAAAACCAAGTTTTTCACTATCTTAATCTTATTATTATCTTTCTATTAGTGTTTACGTTACTTGTGTGTTGTATTTTAATTTAATTTAATATGATTTGTATCGTATCCAATTATTTAAATAAATATTGTTTTTATTACAAAAAAATTAAAAAATATATTGTTAAGTATTTATTATTTTAATTTAATTTTAATCGATAATTGTAATTTTATGTAATTATAAAAATAAAAAAAATTTAAATAAGAATATGAAAATAAAAAGTGGTGGGGTAGGGTGTTGAGTGAAAAACCATTGGAGAAGGTAAAAGTTGAATGAGTGTTGAGTTATTAGGTGGAAGAGAGAGAAAATAATGTGGAGTGTTGAGAGTTGAAAAAGTGGGTGTTAAGTGTTGAAACCATTGTAAATGGTCTTAAATCAAGTTAACAATTTTGACTTTTCAACCTCCCAATATCTAATCATGGCATGACAAGTGTTCTGTCTCAAATAAAAAAGGGTAAAGCTAACATATGCCCTAAGGGCATATGTTAAGAAACACATTAATAGAAAGTTTGTATTGAAACAAAGCAATAAAAACATTAATTATAAACTTTTAAAAAAAATATTACACAATTTCCAATAAAAAGTTTCTACATATAACTCTTAACATGTGCCCTAAGGGCACATGTTAGCATTACCCAATAAAAAAAAATAAAACCGGTGCACATATCTACACGTTCAGCATAAAGAGAAATTTTTTTTCAAGATCTCAACTTTCTTTCTTGGTACTGCTTTCATTCATAAACCAAAACACCATAAATCATGTTCCTTTTACACAAACAAAATTCACATAGAACAACCAATCGTTAGTTGGTCCAGTGGTGATTGGCGCTGGACTTGGTAGGGAGAACCACGGTTCGATCCCCCGCAACTGCGATCGGGAGGGGGATGAAACCACTTGATGCCAAAACTCGCCCTCGAACCGGATAAACCGGTGTGCTGGGCCGTGATGATTGAAGCTTGTTTCTGCAGTGTTTTTTGGTTCGTGCGGAGGCGTAATGGGCTATTTTTTATTAATGGATTAGTAAAAAAAACTCATAAAACTTTGCGAAGTGCTTTGTTAAAGATGATATAGTGGAATTATATACAAAGAAATGGCAAGGAATATATTCAACTATGGAGAATGCTTATTGCGGGTGATAGTTACAAATTGAAAAAATATTTTTTTAAATATAAAATTGAATTTGGGAACGTAATACAAGAATCCACTTTGATAGAAACAAGAGTATTTATTTGTTGAAGAGTATGTACCGCAATTGTGAATATTTACAAAAGAGTAGGTTATGGACAGTTACAGTACACCGGAAAAATGTTAGTCCGAAAATACAAAAAATAACAAACATCAGATAATCATTATGTGGTTTAACAATTAAAATTAAAACGATAATAGAATAAAAGAGAAGGGCCTCTTAAATTAATCATCGGCCAAGAATATAGTAAAAAATCATTTAATAAAAAGGGAAAGGCCTCAGCTCAGGTGTCATCATTGGCCAAAATAAAAGAATTGAAAAAAAGTTTTTAAAAAAAAGTATGAAAGATGAAAAGATTGAAAATTTGTTGACAGAAGTGTGTGAGAATTGTCAGTGACGGTTGATTATTGTTGATGAAAGATGAGGGTGGACAGTCTCTTATTTATAGACTGGAATTTAGGTCAAAACCAGTCTCTTATTTGAATGTGTGTTATGTGAATTATTTGATAATTATGTGTTAATTGTTTGTTTAATTAATTTTGTGTTATTTATTTGGGAATTATTAGCAAATAACATAAGTTAGTGAGTTTATTAGTTAATGAGCCTATGATAGAATTAGTACTTGAGGGGTGCTAATTAGAGTCCATTAGCAATTAGAAAGTTAGTGAGGGTTTAAAAAAACAAAGGCTTTAGAGAATAGAAAGTTAAAAGCTTATTTGGAGAAATAGAGAAAGAAGAGGAGAAAGCTAGGTTTTGAAGATAGAGTTGGCTTCAATCCAAAACCCAAGGTAAGGGTGAAATTCTTTCATGACAAAGGGTTGTATGATGATGTTTAGGGTGGGTTTGAATTTATATTGTTAACCATGAATTGTATGTTGTAGAATCTTAGGGTTTATGATGAATTTCCATTAAATTGTGATAGAAATCATGTTTTAATGATGAATGTTGATGAATGATATTAGATAATGTTGTTATGTTCCTTTAATTGCTGATTGTTGATGGATTTGGGTGGTGGAAGTGTAGTTACACAGGTCAATGTGGTTCTGTTATTTTTCAGCATAATCACATGTCCGCTAAGCAGCCCTGGCTTGCTAAGCGGATGTTGGGAACAAAATTTTGAAATTCTTGAGCTCACTAAATGGAGTTGGTCCGCTAAGCGGAGATGCAAAAAGTTTCACTACTATTTTTGAGTTTTGCACAAGCGCGCTGGTAGCTCGTTGAGCGAACCCTTTTTAAGTTTCGTTTGAACCTCCGTGAAGCTCTAATTGATGTCTTTCTAATGAATATGATTTGAAAACCTTTGGAAACCTTTTTGAACGTTTTCTTGAATTGTATCGTTTGATGTTGTGATTGTTGTTGTGAAGTGAAGTATTATTGCATGATGATACAACATAGCGACATGATAGCGAAGTGATGCATTACCATGATTGGTGATGATTTTGTTGTTGTTGTTGTTGTTGTTGAATTTCAACATTTAATTGATGATGTTTGATTGTTGATGAGATGTGTGATGTATGTTGCTTTGTGTGGATGTCATATTCATTGAGTCACATGTATTGCATAAAGAGACAATGGTCATAATGGCAAAAGCGACGATGGCCTTAATGGCAAATAGAGACGATGTGCCCAAGTGGCTAATTTTGAAACGATGAGAGTTGTACTCCAAATGGTACCACATGCATTTGCATAAGTCGAGTTGAAGGAGTGAAAAACACTTAGAAAGGGGAGATTGAATAAGGGTTCTTTCTAAAAAATGGTAGATAAAAATAAATAACACAATTATTTTTATTCTGGTTCGTTGTTAAATAAACTACTCCAGTCCACCCCTGACAAGGTGATTTACCTCAACTGAGGATTTAATCCACTAATCAAACTGATTACAATGGTTCTCCAGTTAGAAACACTCTAAGTCCTCTACAGTATCTTGATCACACCTTGATCACTCTAGAAAATCCTTTTACAATCAATGTAAAATAAATGTTACAAGAGATTCAAATGCTTCTAAATAAGCTATAATCACAAAGTGATTTTTCTCTTAAGATTAAGTTCTAACATTCACTAAGATATTACAAAGTTGTGAGGTTGAAGATGAAGTTCTTCTTTGCTTTTGTTTGATTTTAGTTTAACAGCATTTTGGTTCTTTTGCGCAAGAGTTCTTGCTGCTTCTGAATCAGAACTTCTATATATAGGTGCTGAGGAAAAATGACCGTTGAGAGCATTTAATGCTTTGCATGAATAGTACACTGCTGCATTTAATGTTTCACACTTTTGTCAACTACCTCGAGCCATGCTTTCACTGCTTTTACTGAGTTTGCCTTTTGTAGCTTCTAACGTTCCTTTTGTCATTCAGATATTTGACGTTATAGCCTTTTCATTCTTGTACTTGCTTCTGAACTCAGAATATGCAGAATAGACGTTTGAATATCAGAGTCTTCAGCTTTAGTGCAGATGCAACTTCTGTCTTCAGACTTCAGAAGTGCTTTGAGCGTGATACCATTAGAACTTCAGAGCTTTTCTTCTGACTGCCATCTTCTTATGCTTTCTAGTTCATGTTTTGATTCTGCAGGACCATCTTCTGATGCCTTGCCAGACCATGTTTTGATAAAGCCATCCAGAACTTCTAGCTCAGAGCTTCTGAGCGCTGATTTTGTGCATACTCTTTTATACTTTTCCTGAAATGGAAAACGTGAATAATTAGAGTACCACATTCTCTTATACAAAATTCGTATATAATATTATCATCAAAACTAAGAATATTGATCAGAACATTTCTTGTTCTAACAAACCCCCCCCTTTTTGATGATGAGAAAAACATAAAGAATTAATATGAATTTGTATCCAGACTATCAGATGAAAAAGACAATACACAGATTTAGCATAAAGCATATTAATCAGAGTGTGTGAATATGTCTCCCCCTGAGACTAACAATCTCCCCCTGAAATTAATACTAGAAGATTTTATAAATAAAAGACTTCCCTGAGTATTTTTCCATTTCAGTTGAGACTTTCACGTTGAACTTTAATCTTCAGATAATTCAGAGCTTTACTTCAGAGCTTCCATTGGACAGCTTCAGAGCTTTGAATTTCTCTTTGAGACCACTTTGATTTATCAGAGCATCAAGAAGGCTTGCTTGAATCAGAGCTTCATAGCTTCTTGTATCAGAGCATAAAATTTCTTGTGTAAGAACATAACTTCTTTCTGATCTTGAAACTTCTTGTATCAGAGCAATCAGAGCAAGGTTTGTATCTGAGCACTTTAAATCATAGCTTGTATCAGAGCTTTGAAAGTATCATGACATTAAGCTTGATTTCTTCAACTCTTTGAGAGATTTTCTTCATATAAGCTTCTCCTCATATTTGCTTCTCCCATATTGAGCTTGTTCAAAGTATCACATTCCTACAAAACTATCAGAGACAAAAACTTGCAATATAATAGTTAGGAATATTGAGACTTAAGCCCATCAACTGATATTATAAATCAATTCAATTAGCACGCTTCTCCCCCTTTTTGTCATAACATCAAAAAGTATAAAAAGATTCAAATGAAAGACACATAGAGTGAAGAAAGAAATAATTTTCATTGATTAATCAGAAGGAGAGTACAAAGCAGATGCAGAATCAAACAGATGCAAAAAACAAGAAAATTATCTAAGACACAAAGACACAAACTACGATTGGGTAAGCTTGGAGGCCAAAGCTTCTAGAAAGTTCTTAATCTCAGCAGTGTCTTCAGCTTACTTCTTGGAGGTTTCTTCTTGTCTCTGCATCCAAGTGCTGAATTCATCGTTGGTCTCATCTTGTTTGTCCAAACGACTGAACACAGAAGCTTGATTCTCTTGGAGTTCCTTCAGAGTGTTCATCAAGACAGAAGTAGAAGGACCAGCAGAAGTAGGAAGATCAGAGGCTTGAGTCATCTAATTTTTAGCAATTTGTTCCTCTTCAACAGGAATCTCTTCGGCCTGATGTTGTTCAGCTTGTTGCTCTTCTTCAGCTTCTTCTTCAGATTCTTCTTCTGGAGGATACTCAATCTGAGGATAAACCAGGTCAGGATACTCTTCCAGAGGGTTCTCCCTGAACCAGACAAACAGAGTCTTAAAGTCCATAGTCAGAACTTAGAACGGATAAGGCTTCTAGACAACCAGCGGCAAAGAGTTATCCACATCCATTTCATCAATGAAGGGAGCTTCTTCTAGAGGCTTCCAATCAGAGATAGGATGAGAGTAGACGCCGGCAATGTACTCCAAAGCAAGTCCAGCAGGACCGGGAGCAGCAGCTAGACAATCCTTTTGGAGGTCCAGAAACTCTGCCTGCACATCTTCAGCAAAAGCTCTCCAGAGCTTTTCAGTAGCCACATGATCCAGCTTGGAGTCATGGGCAACCTTCAGATAATCTAACCCTGTTCTGACCTTATATTTAAATAAATCAAAACGTATATCAACAGAAGGTTTGGGAGGATTATATATGAGGAAGGTTTTGGATTGAAGGGGTTTGAAACCGAGTATGGTTCAGAGGGTCTATCAAACAAGGAAGTGTTTGAATAGGATGGTTGAAGGGATGATTCTGCTTCATTGTCAGAGTCAATGACTACGACAACAGGGTCAGAGGGAGGATTCTTGAAGGAACACATTAGGCGAATGAATGAGTGTCGCGGGCGAAAAATCGTTTTGTTCCTCTTTTTTGTGGGATGAGACACCTGATGCCTTCTTTGGGCTCGAGTGCTCAAAAAATGTTTTTTCTTTTGTTCCGACCAAACTTTTTATTGTTTCCAAAAGAGGAAAAGGAAAAAAGCTGCAATAACCTAAAAGTTGGGGGAGAGATCTTTGGGTAAGAGGGTTGGTTATACGAAGGGAAGGTATTAGCACCCAACGTATCTATAGTACTCTATAGGTTTCTTTGCTTTGTTTTTCATTCCATGTTATTGAGAGGTTCTTGTGAAATAGGTGGGACCTAAGGTGTTTGTTTGATTATGCTCGCAAAGATCATCGCGATCCTCTGCATACATATCCCCTAGAGGGAATCAGAGCATCTGTAGCTCGGGGTCTACGGGTGCTAAGGTTTGAGTGGTTTGAGAGAGAAGTTTTGCTCGCCAAGGATACGACCTTGTGCCTACGTATTCTCAAAGGGATGTTGAGAAAGTCAGAGCAATCGTAGTTCCCACTTATGCTAGTGGAAGCAAAGGATAAGAGACAAATGTCATCTCTATGTTCGATGTATCTAATCTATATCATCACATACATCTGTTTGTTTTTTGTTTGAAAATCTTTTCATATAAGCCCTGGGCTGTGCCACTTATGGCGCTTAGAATGATAAAGATGTTTTTGTTTGTTTAACCAGCCTTGTGGCAAAAACTTTCAATGAAGTCAGCCTTGTGACAAAAAGTTTTGATTAATCAGCCAGCCTTGTGGCAAAAGTTTCAATGAAGTCAGCCTTGTGACAAAAACTTTGATTAATCAGCCAGTATGGTGGCAAAACGGTTTGATTGATTGGCCAGCCTTGTGGCAAAAAAGAGTTATTTGATTGATTGATTGATTGTTTGTGATGATATAGATGAGATACTCCTATCATAGAGATGATAAATGTCTAATCTCCTAGGGTATTTTGATTTGGATATTGGGGATGCTTATAAGAAGCCCGTGGGTCCTTGTACGAAGCCCAAGAGGAGGCTATCCGAGGGTCCTTGCATTGTAAGCCCAAGAGGAGGCTATGGGAGGGACAATCCAGGGTCCTTGCATTGTAAGCCCAAGAGGAGGCTATGGGAGGGTCACTCGTTTGTACAAAGCCCAAGGAGAGGCATGGTATAGTTGGTTTGAGCTCTTAGAGCGATTTCACCGGGAAACCATACTCTATGTCCTAACCTAAACTAGGGAGATTCTTTGCACGAAGCCCAATAGGAGGCTATGGGGAACCTAGTGTTGTACTAAGTTGAACAAACGTATATAACACAATCACAAGTATGAACAAGTACGAGCAAATATGAACAAGTACATGAACAAATATGAACAGTTATACATATATGACAAAGTGTGTGTATATAATGGAGTTTATGAAGGAAATATACCTGTAAGCATGATCCATTTGTATACACAGGGCTCGGGACTCACACTCGGGGAGAAGTCCACTTGAGTTTATTCAAAGCTATGTAAATAGGTATTTACAAGGGGGCTTGGGACTTATACCTACATGGAGGCCCATGGTATTTTTGGGAAGATTTAAAGAAAACCTTCATTTTTGATTAGTTGTTCAAGGTTAAAAAACAAATTGATTGAGATATGTACAAAAGGCGTACAATGAAATACCTAATTTCATGTACAGGAATGGGACTTATACCTATGTGGAGGCCCATGTTTTATTTACAAAACAAGGTTGATTGTTTTATTTACAGACGCGTCGTTTGAAAAAATGTTTGAAAGTTGTTTTGAAAGAAGTTTTTTCTGTTTGAAGAAAAACTGTACAAAGGCAAAGGTCTGTACAAAAGGGGCTTGGGACTTATACCTACATGGAGGCCCATGGTATATTTGAAAAGCTTTGGATAATTTGAAGTTTTGTTGTTTTGAAAATGATTTGAAAATTGTTTGAAAAGGTTTTATTTTGAAGAAGTTTTATTTAAAAAAACTGTACAAAAGAAAAAAAAAGAAATGGGACTTACACTCTCTAATATTCGAGAGGCCCCACTTCGTTTTGAAAATCAATTGATCAATCAAAAAGATTTAATCAATGGTTTCTTTTGAAAATCAAAAAGAAATGGTTTATCGTTTTGAAAAAGAATCGCGATCGCTCGTCTTAAAACGATTTGAATTTGACAAAAGTCAACTGAATTAAGTTAAAACAAGTTTTAATACTCAATTAAGACCTAAGTGATTAGGGTTTGATCACAAAAAGTATTTACAAGTGATTAGGTTTGAAAATTAAATGAAAAACAAATATTTAAAGTATTTAAAAATACTTAAAAACAAGTCATTTTAAACCTAATTAAAAATGTATCAAATAAATATTTTTTGATGATTTTTTTTGATATTCTTAAAATATATGTGTTAAACAAGAAGTGTGTAAAAAATGAATGAAAAATGAATTAATTTGATGTGTTAAATAATTAAATGAAGTTGTGAAAGAAAATGAAAGAAAAATAGTTGTAAAAAAATGTTTTGGTCCCTAAGGGTGTTGAACCCGTGACCTTATGCTCACCACTCAAAAACTTAGCCAACTGGACCACGCGCGTGGTCTGTTTAACACTTGCAACGAATTTGTTATATTTTTGAATCAATTTCTAATTTCAGTTTCAAAATCTGGCGCCAAGAACACATGAACAATTTGAATTTGAAAATTCTGAAAACTGGATTGTTTTGATCAAGTGAATAGCCTATCTTGCTCGATTTTCCACAAGGAACATGATGGTACCATTTAATTTCATTTATTTTCAATCTAAGATCATTAATTTTCTGATGAACATGAAGAACCCTAATTCTATGATTCAATCTGAAATCGTGTATGTGCAAGATAAATAGCAATTGATTGAGGGTTAATGATCCTCATGTGTGCAGAAATGAGATGGTATGTTCATATTTCATTCATGATGCATGATTCATAGAGTTTGAAGTTCAAATAGCTTACCTTCAAAAACGGCAAAAGTGAGAATCGAATTCTGCAAATGAGGAGTCCCAGTTGTTGTTTCTTGATCTGGTCAGCATCAATGGACCTTATGGAAGGTGTTTGAATGCCTGGAATGAACTGGAAACCTCTTGATCAATCTATGGTACCTGATATGCAGTATGGCTTAAGTGAGGATCTAGCTTGATGATTTTGGTGTTTCAGATCATGGATGATGGTTGGAACAGTTCATATGAAGTATATGGATGATGTTTAGAAGGTTAGTTTGGACAGAATTTGCTTGGTATGGATTTTGGCATGATAAGGCTAGTGTTATGCATATTTAGAGGTGAGATGATGATTCTGAGTTTTGGGATGATTTGAGGTGTGTGAATGGTTCAAACACATCATATATGATGTTTATGAGATGTTAGAATCATTACTTTGGCCAGAACTTCAAGGGTTTGGAGGTTGGGATTTCTTCCTCACTTTGAAACTTAAAACTTGCAATTCAAGAAAGAAAGAGAAAACCTATCTTTTGTGAGGTTTTGGTGTGATTTTGAATGGAGTTTGGACCTCTATTTATAGGCCAAAGTGTCTGAACTCAGAGCTTTGCAACTTGCTTCAAGAAGTGATGATTTGGCATTTGGAGATAAAATGGAATCTTACCATTAAATGCATTAGGTTAAAAGTGACTAAACCATGGTTAAATCTCAAATCAGAAAAATATCTTCAATTATTGCCTCTATGCATCATTATTTGGATCATTTGGCAAATTGGTTCATAACTTAGTGAAAATGGCATGAAATTTCAAGTGAAAAGTTCACTAATGTCAAAATTCAAAACCATGGCTACACTCCATATTTTTCCATGCTCTTGGACATTTTGGAAAGCTCATATTACACACTTCAAAACCCTAGTTGAAAGTTTCTTCAAGATCTTTAAGGAAGTGGGTGAAAAAGATCCATGAACTTTGAAGAAAGTGAGATTTTAAGTGCATTTTTCAAAAGATGCCAACTTTGAAGCTCCATATCTCTTAAATGGTTGATCTTATGGAAAAAAATTATATGTGTCAAAGTTGTTTATTGGATCAAAATCTACAACTTTCATGTTGGAAGTTTTTTTCAGTTTGTAGGTGAAATTTTGAGAAATTCCCTTCCAAAGTTTGGAAAAAACCATTGAAAAACACTTTGAAAATTTTCTAGGTATGAAAGTCAAACTTTGACTTTTTGATTCTTGATTGATTTTCTTGATTTTTCTTGATCAAATGACTTCATATATCATATATTGATGATTCAAAACTTCAAAAGTCATGGTTGACCAAAATTCCCAAAAGTCAAAGGTGTTCTTGTACAGTTGACTTTTTCAGACGAATCGCGTTTCTGGAGATTTCAAATGAAACAGGCTATCCTCACCAAATGAATGGTATGAATGGATCATATTGAGGCATTAGAGGATATTGAATCATAGTTTGAGTTGTGACATCTTGTCCTGATTAAAAAGTCAGTTGTTCAGATGAATTAGGTCAAAAACCCTAATTGTCGACCAGATGAAATTGATGACTGTAAGTCTTGAATTGAGATGTAATTTCCATTGGATATTACCATAGGAATTATTTGAAGATGATTGAAACTTTGATTGACTCCCTGGGGATTTTTAGGGTTTCCCAAATGTGATCCCTGATTTCAGTCCCTGATAGTTCAAAACCCTAATTCTGATGATTTGAAATTTCACTGTTGATCAATCCTTGTGTAGGAGATGTCTTGAGCCAATGGATTAGGTCAAAATGATGCACTTGGGGTCTTGAGGTCATGTCACAAGTCATTAGATCAAATTCTGAGCAAAAGTCAGGAGTATGCTATCTTCAGTCAAAACCCTAACTTGGTTAGTTCAGAGCCTTTGAGATTGTTGAAATGAATCTCTGAGGACCAAATGTTGGTTGTTGATGAAGATGATTCATTTGAGATGAAGGGAGAACAAAACCCTAATTGACTGTTTCTTGCACTGATGAGTGATCTCTTGATTAAACCCTACTGAGCACAAGTAACAAACACAAGCTATGCAATTTATTGTTAGAGATGCAAATGATGCATATGCAATGATATGAGGTGGTATCTTAGGTCAAAAATTGGGGTATGACAATGAGTCAGAAAATGATGATTCTGGAGAGGGGAGGTTGAAGAACACTGGAGTGTCAACATGTTGGAGGTCAGAAGATTGGAGTTGAGTTTCAGAAGGTGGGGGTTGAGGTTGAGGTTAAACAGAAACGAGAATATCTTCATCAGGGAAGATGGTGTTTAACGGTTTAGTGTCAAGAATTTGTTCATAATCATGAATAGGCTTTTTGCCTTTAGACTTGAGGGAAGCAGAAGATGGAGGGTTAGAAATTTTGGTGGTTGGAGGAGGATTTTCTGGGGCTTTTTCTGGTGATTTTTCTGGAGGTGGTTCTGTTGATACAGGTTTAGAAATTAAAACAGAATCAGAAACAGGCTCAGAAATAGTAATACCTGAAGATTTCTTCTTCTTCTTCTGAGGCTTGGAAGGTCCATCACCAACAGTCTTCCTCTTTTTCTCCTTCTTTTCTTTCTTTTTCTACTTCTCTTCTACAATTTCTTGAGCAACTTCTTTCTTCTCTTCTTTCTTATCCTTCTTATCTTTCCTTCCTTCTGGCTGGTCTAGCTTTCTGTTCTTCTTCTTTTTCTCGTCCTCTTTTTCTGGAACTTGATCAGCTGTAGTGAGAAGCTCTTTGTTGCTTATCCACACATGATCATACTCAGAGCCTTCCTTTTCACATAGTTTCAAATAGCTGACAACAATGTTAGGATGCTCATTTTTAAAGAACAATTCAAAATCAGCCAGAGCAGGAACCTTTCTGGTCAAGATTTCATGGTCCACGCTGGGAGTAGCAGCAATCGTCTCAATTAGATTCATCTTTTTCAGAGTGTATGCATTCATGGTACTTCCACACATTGCAAAAGGGTCTTTAATAATTCTAGCCTTTTCCAGATCACCAACTAATCCAATTTGAACCAGAAGATCAGTGATTATTCTTCCAAAAGGAATGACGTTCCTTTTGTACTTGGTAGACTTCATTCTGGCTTGCTCTCAAGATTCTCTTACATGATTCCACATGTGGTTGAAAATGATGTAAGGGAGATCTGTCATACCCCAATTTTTGACCCTAAGATCCTATATCATTCATATCCCAATCACTAATCAAGAGCTTCACTTGGAAATTTTGTTTATGGTGTTGCACTCACCTCATCAATAAGAGGGACCATCAAGCACCAATGATTGTTTATCTTGTATGCATATTATACTAACCCAAATACCAAAAATATTGCTTTGTTTCTTTGTAGGCTTTTGTTTTGTAGGTACCAAGCCAAGACATGCAATAAACAAGGCATTTTTCACATTTTTGACTGATGAAATCGATTTCCCTACTGGGTAAATCGATTTCCCTGCAGCAATCTTCACCAAAATCACATTCTGGACAGCATGAAATCGATTTCCCTCCTGGGTAAATCGATTTCCCTAGTGTATTTTGCACCAAATTCTCTTCTGGAACAGAGTGAAATCGATTTCACTCCTGGGGAAATCGATTTCCTTAAGGCAAAATTCAAAAAATATAAGGAGGGAAGCTTGACATCATTTTGGCACCTTTTTATTTGATCATTTTACCAATTTTCCACCTCATCGAAATAATTCTCTTCATTAAACCCACTTAAACCTCATTTTACCATTTCTTACCATTTAAATGCCACTTTAATCACCAATTAAACACAAGTTAATTACCAAATGCAAAAAGACCAATTTGCCACTACTCTTGCTCAAATTCTATAAATAGAGACCTCTACTCTCTCATTTCTCAAGCTTGGAGAGCCAAAAAATTGCTTGCAAATTCATTTCTCACCCTTTCTACAACCCTCACCCAAAGTTCATTTTCATAAGATTAGTGAGATTCACATTGAATCTTGCTAATTTTGAACTAAACCTCCTACATTTCTCTCTTTTCTTTGGTTGTTCATCTCCAAATTTGAAGGATCTACACACTTTGTGCTTGCTCTTGAAGCTACTCCAAGAATTTTGTTCAAAGAAGTGGTAATTTGCTAGATCCATGATGTAGATCTTTGTTGTTTGTGTTCAATGCATCTTTGATGCTATATTGGTGCTATTTGATGGTGATTTGATGGAAAATTCGTGCTCCAATTGATGTGTGATCATAAGGTGTTTGTATATTTGTTCAAGTCAAGTTTCATGCCTTTAAATGCTGTTTTTGCTAAAATTTACACTGAGGAAATCGATTTCCTTAAGGCTGAAATCGATTTCCTGCTGAACGTAACTTGTTTTTTTTGAAAACTGCACTATGGAAATCGATTTCCCCCTGCAGGAAATCGATTTCCTGCTGGCAGAATGTGGTTTTTTTGCCTTTTTTATGCTTGTTTTGGTTTCCTACTTCCTCCACTTCATTAATATCATTGGATCTAGGATGTTGATAGGTTTGAAAGAACCAAATCCATAATATTAGATGAATGATATTAATGATAGTGTGAGTTGATTATCTTTATGCATTTTATCTTCTTCTTCTCCTTTTTTTCTTTTGATCCATGAAAGTCTTAATACTTTGAGAATTCTTATGGATTCTTAGTAAAGACTAGATCGTTACCTATTTTCTTTTCGTGCGGTATTGCTTTCGGAAGGTGATCTACATATCGTTCTTCTCGCATGCATTAGCACATAAAGTTTTGACCGGCCTCGTTGTAGGGTGATTTCTACATAAATCACTTGGCGATCTGCTTAACATAGCGCAATATTTCGTGTCCCGATTAAAAAAGATCAAATATGCAAGAGAATTGTATGCGGTTGATTTATGACTTATGGAAATTCATCGTGTAGTCGCTATGATTTTATCAAGCTTCTGATAAGTTTCCGTTGACTTTAAATCCGAGTACATCCTTCACTCACCATCGATCTTCATTACTAACTTTGATAACATACTTGACAAGTTTCAAGATGGTTATCTTTAACATCTAACAATTGACTTTAATTTCCGCACTTTTATTATATTGCTCTTTATATTTCTCGCTTTATCGCTTTATTTTATCATTTCATCATGTTTATGTTTCCGCCATTTTCTCTTTGTCCACTTGGACGTTTATATTCCGCTATTTTCTCTTTGTCCATTTGGACACTATGTTTATGCTTCCGCCATTTTTTTGTCCACTTGGACCATACTTTACTTGAGATAAGGATTTTACCCAAAAACAGCCGTTACTCTGCCCGATTTTCGTCAGAATTCTTAATGTGCTTAATGCAAAGTGGTGCTAAAGATAATAAGTTCATCTGGATCCCCAAGTGTTAATGTGTTGGTATTGATAATTCCAAAGGATCGGAAATCTACCTTGGCTCTTAATGTCAAGTGTTGGCTTCTTATTTGGTTAGACCGTTTCTTTCCTTAACTTTTATTTTATGCACTAGGTTAGCCTCTTCATCTCCTTCCACTTCTTAGATTTTCAAAATCTTCTCCCTTTTTTCAAAAATCTTCTTATGTTTGCAACCTTTTCAAAATATTTTCTTTAAAAATACCTTTTGCCCTTAGTGGCTTTTCTTCAAAAAGTTTAGACACCGTTAATTGTCGAAACGAGTGGTTATACCCCACGATTTTGAAATTGATTGATAAAATGAGATCTTTTCCGCGTGAGAGAGCTAGTGGCATACTCGTTGATTTTATCCGAGTTGGAGCCCTTCTTTCATTTGCGATGCAAAGAACTCATTTGTTCTCATGCTCAAGATCAATGGCTGAGTATTTCTCTCCGACAATGATAAAGTGTTTATTCGTTTTAAAAAACCTTTTTCCCTTTAAAGCGGAACTACATTAGCTCTCACTTCTCCATTGCACCGAGGAGGTATGTAGGCCCAAAGCTTAACGCTTTGCTGAGCTTATTTTTAAAATGAAACAAACCCTTTTTCAGCACACACACAACACAGATTTTCAAAAAGGTTCCTGTGGAATACCACAGATATGAGGGGTGCTTAAAACCTTCCCCTCATATAATCAACACCCGTACCTGAGATCTCTTTCTTGTTTTAAAAACAAAACTTTGGGTTTTTCGTTCTTTCCCTTTTCCTTTGGAAACAATAAAGCATGGTGGCGATTTCAAACGAAATATTGATTCGAGTCAATCCTATGGCTTCGATGTCATATTTTCCCCGCTACAAGATCCACCTTCTCTTGTTTACCAATACAATACAGAATGTACTGTTGGTCCTTGTTAACGTAATTGGGAGACACATTTGCTTTTCTATGGCAGATGCAACCCAGATGGATCTTAGCCCTGATTCTGTAGGGATCCTTCAACTCCTCGATGATTGTAGACTCTTTTCCAGATTTGAAAATTTTTGTGTAAACGGCATCCCAATCTATTCTTCCAATTATTGCTCCAGAAGCACCTTCAACATTTTCCAAACCAAACAATCTTCTGAGAAGATTTTCTGTAATTGAGATCTCTTCGCCATGAACAAAGGACAGAATTGCTTTTGGCATGATTGTAGCATGAACCCAAAACTCTTTAACTAATTCTGGGTAGACTGGTCCACACAATCTATAGAAGAATGCTTCCCAACCCTGAAATAACATGGTCTCCATTAGATGAATGTTATGTTCTTCCATATTATCAAAATCGACCATCATTTCACCAAGAACTTATAATTCGTCCATAGGAATTAGACTGGTTTTCGGAGGAACATTCTGTTGTTGCTGTTGTTCTTGTTCTTGTTGTTGCTGAGAGGACAAAACCTTTTGTTGAGCTTTTGAGGACGAAGCCATTGAAGATTGCTTGAGATTTCTGGGTTTAGGGTTTTTATGCAGAGAGAATAGAAGACCGAAATGCATAAACGAAGATGATGAATGTGTGAAAAGAGAGAAAATAATTATGAAATGTGTTTAAATAGGCACGGACTTGAAAACAAAATGCAATGAGATTCTGAATGCAACGGTTACAGAAACTGAATCATTTGCATTTAATGTTGATAGACGTTAATGGAGGTAGCGTGAGATTTGAAAAGATTTCCACAGTTACCTAGGGCGGCGTCTCATCAACTGCATGCATGCTTGTCCCTTCGGAATGAACACGTGGTCATTCTAGAATAGCTGGTGACAGCTGTTTTGCTTTAACAAAAGTTATGTATCATACTTAGACATATGAAACGTTAGAGATAACAGAATCAGAATATCTAAGAGATCATACATAACCAGAACATCTGATAAGAAACCAAATCAACATTTTCAATCTAATCCATATATCAGATCTTCTCAATACATTCATTCTGGGCATAAATCCATATTGATATTCTTCAGAATGAATTTAAACCTATCTTCTGCAAGGGGTTTTGTAAAGATATCAGCCCATTGATGTTCTGTATCCACAAAGTTTAAAGAAAGAACACCCTTCTGAACATAGTCCCTAATAAAGTGATGTTTAATCTCAATATGTTTAGCAATAGAATGTAAAATAGGATTCTTAGATAAACAAATAGCAGAAGTATTATCACAGAATATAGGAATGTTACTCTCATATATCTGATAGTCTTCTAGCTGACTTTTCATCCAGATCATCTGTGTATTATATCCAGCAGCAGCTACGTATTCTGCTTTTGTAGTAGATAGTGTAATTGTTGCTTGCTTCTTGCTGTACCAGGAGATCAGATTACTTCCCAGAAACTGACAGCTTCCAGAAGTACTTTTCCTTTCAACTCTATCTCCAGCGTAATCAGCATCACAGTATCATACTAAGTTGTATGATAACACGAAAATGTATCGTTTATTTGGCTCGATTTATATCAATTATTTCCTTATTTTATTTTAATTATGTTATTTTATTGTGATATTATGCGGGTATTTGCGATGTTTCAGGTTTTACGCTCATATTGAGACTATTTGTGAAAAGGAAAGAAATGGAGCTAAATCCACTACTATTTATGCTTAAAAGATGAAAAAGGGGTGCTGAAGTAAAAAAGGGGTGCAAAGAAGACCCAAGTGTGCAAAGATGCAAGCCCAATCCACGAAGATAGAGGGAGATGCCCATCTCCAAATGCAGACCCCCGTCTCCAAGTGGAGACCTCCGTCTCTAAATGGAGACCCCCGTCTCCAAAGTTGAGATGCCCATATCCAAAGTTGGAGACCCCCGTCTCCAAAGGCCCAAAGCCCAAAAATGACCACGTCACAAATGGAGACGCCCGTCTCCACCTCTCCACTATTTTCTCCACTTCTTTCTCACACAAGGCGCACGTCTCCAACTCTTTCCAAGTCAAAACCGTTCCTAATTTCTCGGGGAAGAAAGAGGAACACGTGAAGAAGCAGTTACCACATTTCTCATTATAAATAGAGGCTTCTACGAAGTGAAAAAGGGTTGGACCATGCTTAGTCCCAGCCATAGATTTCAGTATTATTTTCATTCCAGCATTTTACTCTTCCAGTAATTGTTTTTAATTCTTGTTCATCTTTTCTCACAATAATTTCTACACCGGAAATTATTGTGAACCTTTAACGGATCTAACCTTACGTTAGATTCAGTTTTTATTTCCTTGTTTAATTTACGCCGAATAATTTCTGAAGAACAATCTAACCAACCTGTGGTGGAAGTTCAAGTACTCCAAGATTCAAGTTTTATTTCAGATTTATATTATTCAGGTTTATTATTTACCTCCTTTATTTATATTTATTGCATGATATATTATATGCCAATTAATATGCCTAATATTATGAACCGAATTTATTTATGCATGTTTATCCATATTAATATGTCTGGCTAATTTTTTCAGATGTCGGTATGTAAAGTAAGTTAACCCTGGGGTCCGAAATAAATTGTCTTAATTATGTTTTATTAATTATCACTTGTTTTTGGTTTGTATGTCTAATTTAATTAGTAAGTCTTAAAACCAATAGAGCGAAAGTTTGAGGGGTTAAGACGGTCGAAGGTTAAAATCAATAGAGCGAATGTTTGAGATCTTTAAACTGGATAGTAGACATAGGACATTAGTTTTAAGGATGGCAAAAGCGTATTAAAACTAATTAGAACTTATTTATTTTCAAAAAGTGTTTTTACACCCGCACGGGATGGAGAAAGCGTACGTTAGGGATATTAGCATGTTCCGAGTCAACAGAGCGAGAGTTTGAGATTAGGAGATTTAAATAGATAACGACTTCATAAAACAAGCATTTTATTAACTATGTTGTTTTCAAAAAGCCTTTCTAAATCTAATGGGATGGCGAAAGCGTACATTACGAGTTAGGATAGTAGTCTAAATCAACAGAGCGACAGTTTGAGAGGAGGATTTTTAATCAATAGAATTAATAAAGATCTTTAATTAAATTAACACCATATCCAATGGACCTTCGGATCACCTAAGTTAGATGAAATACATACTGATATCCGTTTGTTATTATATTTTATTTAGATTTAGGACTTTAGTTTCCCCATTTATAAAAAAACCCAAATATCATTAGCCTTAGTTTTACATAGTAACTTTAGATAACGGTAGGTCGATTTATAGTCCATGTGGATTCGATATCTTTTAAAACTACACGACACGACTGTGCACTTGCAGTTATCCCGACTAATAGACACGTAAAGTCGCGATCAAGTTTTTGGCGCCGTTGCCGGGGACTATTCAAGTCGATATCGTAACTCGCTGTTACACCGTAGAGACTAAGGCATTTTTTTTTTCATTTACTACTATGTATCATCCAAACTTTTTCTATAACCCCCATTCCCAGTGTGGACCTCCGATTTTTTCAATACCGGGCCATACCTCTGATCTGTAGAGATACGTGAACTGACTCCTTTTTTATCGCTTAATGCTTTCGCATTTCTGAAAATATCACAGAGTCGCCACCGACCTTTTATTTTATCCAATTAAGGAAAGGTTTATAAAAGACACAGAAAAAAGACCTTTAAGAAATTCTGGGTAAGGGGGTAGGTTATACAAAGGGAAGGTGTTAGCACCCTTTGTATCCATGGTTATCCATGGGCTCTTAAGTTTGCTTAGCTCAATTGTTGATTGATCATTTTTGATTGCTATGAAATTGCTCATATGTGGCTCCCAAATACTTTGTGAATTGAATTTTGTAATGATCCGTGTGTGGATGTATACAAAATGCTTGTTTATCTTTCGAAAGATGTTTTGAAAAGAACGTTAACTTTGTAATAATCCGTGTTTGGATGTATACAAAGTATTGTCTTTTTGGAAAGTTTTGAAAGAAACAGCAGTGTATGAGAATTTTGTTTGTTTTGATTTGAGCAAGCAAACTAGGAGGTCTACCCTGAGTTATAAGGTCTTTATCCTTGTTTCCTTTAAAAATCTATCCTGTCATCGGATATAAAAGCAAGGTTCGATTTTGTACTTGAAACAGTGTAATTTTGACTTTGATTTTGAAAAGAATGAGAAAGGATTACCTGAAGAGGTGCAAGTGTGATTGTGATTGGATTCAGATATTTATCTTTGAAGTTAGTGATCTAACGGTTCAGTTTTATCTTTGACATACACGCAGTTTATATTTGCGGGAAATTAAAGTGCGGAAATGTAAAGTGCGGAAAGTAAATCTACGCTATTACATCGATTGTGCGGGAAATGTAAACTAGCCTATTTACATGAATTTGACATCCTATACATTTATCTAGGAATTTTAAATTGCAAGAAAAATAAAAGGCATGTTTTTGGGTTTTTTAGGATTTATTTTAATTATAATTAATACTTGATTAATTAAATTAAAATGAAGAAAAAGATGAAAATAGGTTTAAACCTAGAAAATAAGTTTAAAATATGTACAAAAGGTTTGTCAATTAATTTTAGAACAAAACTAATTTTTTTGGAATTTTTGAAATTGATTGGAAATTGATTTAAGTTAATTAAAACATAATTATGCAAATAATTACACAAATAATTAAAACTTAATGAGAAAAATAATCCTAAATATGTACAAAATTAGTTTATAATATATAAACAATATTTAACACAAAGAACAATTTTTTTTATGATTTTTTGACTAATTAAAATAATTAATAAGCAAATATATAAGTACATACTAATTAATTATGTAAAATATTGAAATTTTGAAGAAAAATAAAATATTTTTTATTTCAGAAAATAATATATTATTTTAGAAGTTTAAAATATTTTTTTGTGGAATTTTTTGGATTTTAAAACTATTTTTTGATTATTTTTGCAATAAAAATAAAATAAAATAGAAAATTAAAAAGGATACTAATCTGGTGTGGAAATTAGTGAAGCCCATGGTATAGGCTGCGTGTTGTGATGCGTTGGATTCATTTTTTAATGAAGATCTATGGCCCAGATTGAAGAGAACATGACATAATGATAAGACTGCATGCACTGAATTCAAAATGAATTCAAACTCTTGATGGGGTCCACACGCGCCAAAACTGGCCAATGGAGAAGCAAGATTTGTCCACGCGTGCAGTCAAACGTTCAACTACACTGTTCATCATCTTCTCCAAGTTACCTGCGGGTTTAGCTGCGGACTTACCTGCGATTTTACCTGCGGATTCCACCTTCGAATTTCTGGATTTTTTGAAACCTACAAAAACGCATGAAAATAAAAACCACAATGGCCCAGATCTACTAAAGATGACCTCCTGAGTCCAATGGTGAGGTTAGTTTTCTCATTTGATCACGCTAAGTATGAAAACGAAAAGGTTGAAGCTTTAAGCTTCAACCATGGCACCCCACGATTCTGGGCTTTAAACTCACATGTTAGACGTTAGATCTACCCCATATGATCTCAAAGGGATGGCAAAGGCATTAGATTTTGTTTAAATAAGCTTATCGTATAGATATCAAAAGTTGATAATATGCACGAATATGTTATTCTTTAAACACGAGTTCTATGAGTATATAGCCATGATTATTGCTTCTAACTTACTATATTAAGTGCCAGGAGATGATTAGAGCAATTGGTTTGTATTGATAGTGATTGAAATATATAATTCGAAAATTACAAAGTTTGGAGAATTTTGAGAATTTTTAGAGGTTTCTTGGCTATGCTCTTGCTATATTTCGTGTCTCTTTTTTTGGCTCCCTTGTTGCTGAAGTATGATAGCTCATTTATAGCCCAAAGTTGCTTGGAACTCAAGCTAAGAAGCTTTGTTGCCTTTGTTGAAAGTTTGGTTCTTTAATATTAAAAAACCTTGAATTTTTGACCAACTTTGACTCCATTCAATGCTCTTGCCTTGGACACCAATCTTCTGCAGAAAATTGAAGACTTTGGAGGTGAGTCATGCTTAGAGATCAAGCTACTAATTATCCTTGCAATTTTCCTTTAATTTTAATCTTAAAATAAGATAAAATTATGTCAAAAAATGGATAATATAGAAGTGGGATTTGTCTTGGTCGTGGGAGGCCCATAGTAACATGGCAAAGATGTTTGGACCATAAAAACTTGGCATCTTTTGGAAAAAAAACATTTTTGAGCAATGTTGATTTCATGCATTTTCCCAAAATTTAGCCAACTTCAACAAGGTGTAAATCCTTCAATTTTTGTCATATGAAGGAGATCTTGCACTTTTTGGAAACCTCAAAGAGTCCTCTAACCAATGTCTTTGGTCTCATATCAAAATGATTTTTGGTTCTCCTTGTGTGTCCTTTTGAAAAAAGTGTCTTTTTGTTGATTTTGAAAATGACCTGTAATGTCTTTGGCCATAGTTTTCAAATGGTGAATCCAATGACCATGGGATCAATGGCATTTGAAAGATAATTGAATTTCCTTCAAAACAAGCTTTGGTTTGAATTTTTTGGATGAAGGATGAGAGAGTTATGATCAGTCAAAGTTGAGTTGACTTTTCAGGCAAAAACCCTAATTTTGAATCTTAGGGTTTTGTTGATTTTTGATCTTTCCTTGATGAATTGTGATCATCCAATGATCAAATGTTGAATCCTTTGACAAAATATGGACTTTGACAAAAAATTTCATTTTTGACTGTCAGTTGACTTTTCTGGTCAAACGGGTCGTCTGTTGACTGTTTGAGCTGCTGACGGTGCGTCTGAGTGAATTGAAGTTTGAAAATTTGTATGATGGTACTTTGAGATGTATGGATGTATATGAAATCCATTTGAGCTCTCAAAAACTTGTTGCTCCTGTAAAAACAAGAAAAAACCCTGATTAGGGACTGTTTGTGTAGGAGACAGTTAAACGTACCTGATTTTTTGTGCAGTGTTGAGTCTCTGCTAATCATGTGATATTCAGAAGACTTCTTGAACAAAAATCTTGGAATTTTTAATTGTGAAAGATTGATTTGATTGATGGTACAAAACACTGAGAATTGTACTGCCAGCAGTTTGGCTGTCAACTGACTGTTCAGGTATTGAAACAGCAGTTAGAAGTGAAAAATCAACAGTCAAAGTTAATTTTCTTTTTTGTTGTTTTTGTTTTTTGTTTTTGTTTTATGCGAAAAATGAAAGTTTATTTACATGACTTGTTAGAAAAACACAGACATAATAAATAACTAATATTTACTGTTACCAGTACAGTCTGAGTTTCCTGATTCTGCGCCTGCAAAAAAGATTTAACTCTGTACCAATTGTGTCAGTACTATTTATCTGTAAATAAATAAATAGCATGTGTGAAGTAATAAACAGCATTTGGCGCTTGCGTAAGAATAAATTCAACTGCAAGCCAAATTACTGTAAGAAGAATTCTAAAAACTAAGTATTTCATATGTCAGGATATTTGTTGAAATAAAAATCCATGATTATATGAAACTCTTAATTTTCAGATTGGAGTTTTCTTGAAAAAAGATGTGGGCAAATTTTGGGGTATAACAGTTGCCCCTATTCAATCTTCTTAAACCTGAAGAGATTGTCTGAAATCTGAAGGTAGAAGATGATTGAATATTTAGATGCCCTGAAAATTTGCACTTACCTTGATCAGAAGAGATGTTTGAAGTTGCATTTGAATGTCGTCTGCGAAGTGTTGTTGGAAGATTGAAACATTACCTGAGATGGGATTTCGGATGCCACCTGGTAAATGTGTTGATGGTTTGTTCATCAGAATGAATCCATTGATTATATCTTGATGAAGGATTTGAAAGTCTTTGTGTTGACTGTTTCGGAACCGTCCAAGGTTACCGCTTTAAGTCTTGGAAGATAATCGTTACGGAACTTGTCCAAAGTTTTTCCGATTTAGATTTTGGAAGTTAATCATTGTGGAACCGTCTGAGGTATCGCTTTAGATCTGCAACGTTAGATCGTTCTGGAACCGTCTGAGGTATCGCTTTAGATCTGCAACGTTAGATCGTTCTGGAACCGTCTGAGGTATCGCTTTGATCTGTGATGCTAGATCGTTCTGGAACCGTCTGAGGTATCGCTTTAGATCTGTGATGCTAGATCGTTCTGGAACCGTCTGAGGTATCGCTTTGATCTGTGATGCTAGATCGTTCTGGAACCGTCTGAGGTATCGCTTTGATCTGTGATGCTAGATCGTTCTGGAACCGTCTGAGGTATCGCTTTGATCTGTGATGCTAGATCGTTCTGGAACCGTCTGAGGTATCGCTTTGATCTGTGATGCTAGATCGTTCTGGAACCGTCTGAGGTATCGCTTTGATCTGTGATGCTAGATCGTTCTGGAACCGTCTGAGGTATCGCTTTGATCTGTGATGCTAGATCGTTCTGGAACCGTCTGAGGTATCGCTTTGATCTGTGATGCTAGATCGTTCTGGAACCGTCTGAGGTATCGCTTTGATCTGCAATGTTAGATCGTTCTGGAACCGTCTGAGGTATCGCTTTGATCTGTGATGCTTGTTTTTGAGTTGGTAAGTGATCAGAATGAATCTTCGGCTTGATTATATCTGAGAGAATTGTTCATGGAATTCAGGTGAACACTGCATGTGATTGAGAACATCTTTGTTGAAGATATCTGCCTACCTGAAAAATCAAGTTAGTGATATGCAATGTTTATGATGCATGTAAATGTGAGATATTCCCGGAGAAATATGCATGTGATGTTGTGTATGAATATGCGTATGCATGGTGCATGAATATGATGTATGAATATATGAATGTATGAATATGAATGTGAATGTGAATGTGAATATGTGTCAAGCTTCTAGTTGGAAAAATAAATTCCCACTAGTCAGCTGGACATGAATGTATTGTGATCGTTGATGATCTTTTGTCTTGTTTGAGTATCCTCGGCTGGGGAAATTCTTTGAGAACCCGGGTATCCTGTTGAAGAATCTTTGACTACTGCTTGGGGAATCAAAGGTAACTGGAAGTTCTGATGCCCTTTCAAATGGGAATGAGGAAGATGCATAATCCTCCGATGCACTATCTGACCAAGTCCGGGTGCGGGGATCACATCTTCTGAAGATAGTAATCTGGAACCACCCTGCTGGGGAATAAGACTTCTTTTGAAGAGAAAATTTTTTTTTTGAGGAATTTGCTGAGAAATGTGTTTCTCTTGGTGATTTCCTTCTGATGGAATGATGTCCAGATGATCGGAACATTTCCTGAATGCCATTCCTGTTTTTCCTGGTAAACATCAATCATATTCAAATGCACATGGTCATTCAAAATTATCATCGGGACGCTTACGTATTTAAAACAGAAAAAGTGAAAATAGTGATTTTTTGAAAGAGCTGCATTGAAAAGAGCCATGATAGGCGGGTTAGCACAGGGAGACAACAATCCTAGAAGTAGGAAACTGTCAGAAAGTTTTGAAAAATATTTATGAAGATAAATAGCTATGTGAGAATGATCCAGTCAAGTTTCAACTCTGCTATTGCCAATCTGTCTTCGAGCATCTCATCCCTCACTTGTTGGAAGAAAGTGATTAGACTGATCGGTGTCTTTGAGGTGTTGAATCTTGATGGTGAGTAGGCAGCTGAACGGAACACAGTTATATGCTTCATTCCCTAACTTTTGCCTAGGCCGCCCTTTCAGGTTTTCAGCCTACCGGGATTTTTTGTTTAGTCTCTAATTTTTGCCTGGACCGCCCTTTCGGGTTTTCAATCCACCGAGACGCTCATTTTTTGCCTAAGTTGCCCTTTCAGGTTTTCAACTTAGCGAGCTGTTTTTTTTCTTTTTAAGAGAAGTATTTTTTGACTATGTCAGCATTCACAGGGTGTGGGAAATCCTCGCCATCCATGGTGGTAAGCAACATGGCACCGCCGGAGAATATTTTCTTGATTATGAATGGTCCCTCGTAGGTGGGAGTCCATTTGCCTCTGGGATCACCTTGTGGTAAGATGATGCGTTTGACAACCAAGCCACCAGTTTGGTATGCTTGACTTTTGACTTTTTTGTTGAAGGCTTTGATCATACGCTTTTGGTATAGCTGACCATGACAAATAGCTGCGAGCCTTTTCTCATCAATCAAGTTTATCTGGTCCAACCGTGTTTGAATCCAATCGTCTTCGTCTAGATTGGCTTCTTTCATAATCCTTAGGGAAGGAATCTGAATTTCAATTGGAAGAACTGCCTCCATACCATAGACTAAGGAGAATGGAGTTGCCCCTGTTGAGGTACGCGCAGATGTGCGATAACCATGAAGAGCAAAAGGCAACATCTCATGCCAGTCTTTGTAGGTTACTGTCATTTTCTGTATGATTTTCTTGATGTTCTTGTTGGCAGCTTCCACCGCGCCGTTCATCTTTGGTCGATATGGAGAAGAATTATGATGTTTGATCTTGAACTGTGTGCAAAGTTCAGTAATCATTCTGTTGTTTAGATTTGTGCCATTGTCCGTGATAATCCGTTCAGGGATGCCATACCGACAAATGAGATTGCATTTGATGAACCGGGCTACCACATTCTTGGTAACAGAAGCAAATGAAGCTGCTTCTACCCACTTTGTGAAGTAGTCAATAGCGACCAGGATAAAGCGATGTCCGTTGGAGGCAGTAGGTTTGATTTCTCCAATCATATCAATACCCCACATTGCAAAAGGCCAAGGAGCCGTCAGGACGCTTAATGGAACTGGAGGTACATGTACTTTGTCAGCATATATCTGGCATTTGTGACATGTTCGGGAGTGATGATGGCAGTCTGTTTCCATGGTAGACCAGTAATAACCTGCTCTAAGGATTTTTTTAGCCATTGTATGTCCACTGGAATGAGTACCGAAGGCACCATTGTGAATTTCTTCCATGATTTGTTCTGCTTCCTTCTTGTTTACACAGCGAAGTAAAGTCGAGTCATGGTTGCGTTTGTATAGGGTTCCATTGCTTAGAAAGAATTTGGCAGCAAATCTCCTTAGAAACTTTCTGTCGTTAATGGATGCCCCTTCAGGGTACTCCTGAGCTTCGAGATATCTTTTTACCTCATGGAACCATGGTTTTTCCTCGGTTCCTTCGGTATTGATCTCATTGCAATAGGATGGTTCATCTTGCCTGTAGATGGTGATCATAGGCGCTTCGTTGTCCCACCTGACTTTGAACATGGATGACATGGTAGCTAAAGCATCAGCTAGTTGATTTTCCTCGCGTGGGATGTGTTCGAAAGTGATTTCCTCGAAGTAAGGAATCAAACTCAGCACATATTCTTTGTAAGGAATTAGATTCGGGTGCTTCGTGTCCCATTCCCCTTTGACTTGGTAGATTACCAAGGCCGAGTCTCCGTAGACTTCCAGGAATTTGATTCTTAGATCGATTGCAGCTTTGAGACCCAGAATACATGCTTCGTATTCGGCTATATTGTTAGTGCAATTGAAGCATAATCTGGCAGTGAATGGTGTATGACCTCCTGTGGGGGAAATGATCACAGCTCCGATGCCATTGCCAAGTGCATTAGAAGCTCCGTCAAAAACCATAGTCCACCGGGATCCTGGCTCGGGTCCTTCTTCTGGTCCTGGTTGTTTGTAGTCATTGACTAGCATAATGTCTTCGTCTGGGAAGTCAAAGTTCAATGCTTGATAATCATCCACTGCTTGATGAGCCAGATGATCAGCTACCACACTTCCTTTGATTGCTTTTTGTGAAGTGTATTGAATGTCATATTCTGTTAAGATCATTTGCCATCTCGCTATTCTTCCAGAGAGAGCAGGTTTTTCGAACACGTATTTGATGGGATCCATCTTGGAGATTAGGAAAGTGGTGTGATTTAGCATGTACTGTCTTAGTCGGCGAGCTGCCCAAGCTAAGGCACAACAAGTTTTTTCGAGTAGTGAGTATCTTGTTTCACAATCGGTAAACTTTTTGCTAAGATAGTAGATTGCGTGCTCCTTTCGGCCGGATTCGTCATGTTGTCCTAGTACACACCCCATTGAGTCTTCTAACACAGTTAGGTACATTATCAGAGGTCTGCCTTCCACAGGTGGCAACAAGATTGGAGGTTTTTGGAGATATTCTTTGATTTTGTCAAAGGCTAACTGGCATTTGTCATTCCACTTTTCCACTTGATCTTTCTTCAACAGTTTGAAGATCGGCACACAAGTAGCAGTCATGTGGGCAATGAATCGGGCGATGTAATTCAGACGTCCCAAGAATCCTCTGACTTGTTTCTCGGTACGAGGTATAGGCATTTCTTGAATGGCTTTAACCTTGGCGGGATCAACCTCAATACCTTTGCTGCTGACGATGAAACCTAAGAGTTTGCCGGATCTTACTCCAAAGGTACACTTATTTGGGTTCAGTCGCAACTTGTATTTCTTGAGTCTGTCAAACAACTTGTGTAAATGACCCAAATGTTCTTCCTCGGTGTTGGATTTTGCAATCATGTCATCGACATACACCTCTATTTCTTGATGAATCATATCATGAAATAGTGCTACCATTGCACGTTGATAGGTTGCTCCGGCGTTTTTCAGACCAAAGGGCATTACTTTGTAACAAAAGGTTCCCCAGGGTGTTGTGAAGGTTGTTTTTTCCATGTCTTCGGGTGCCATCTTGATTTGATTGTACCCTGAGAATCCGTCCATAAAGGAGAATACCTTGCATTGTGCGGTATTGTCAACCAGTACATCGATGTGTGGTAAAGGGAAATCATCTTTGGGGCTTGCCCGGTTTAGATCTCTGTAGTCCACGCACATTCTGACTTTCCCGTCTTTTTTAGGTACAGGGACGATGTTAGCTATCCAAGGAGGATAACTTACAACTTTTAGGAATCCGGCATTGAACTGTTTTTCAACCTCGTCTTTGATCTTTTTTGACATATCAGGCCTACTCCTTCGTAGTTTCTGTTTGACTGGAATGCTACCTTCTTTGATTGGTAGGCGATGAACTACGATGTCCGTGTCAAGGCCTGGCATATCCTCATAGGACCAGGCGAATATCTCGACGTAGTCTCGCAGCATTTGAATCAGTCTTTGCTTGACGCTGTGTTCTAAATCAGCCCCTATTTTGACTTCTTTCTTTTCTTCGTTGCTGCCCAAGTTGATGACCTCAATTGGCTCCTCATGAGGCTGTATGGCCTTGTCTTCTTGTTCTAGCAGCCTTGCAAGTTCTCTTGGCACTTCACAATCTTCCTCACTTTCGTCCTCAGTTTGGTAGATCGGATTTTCAAAGTCATGACGGGCAATAGCAGAATCGTTGTTGACTGGATCCAGAGTGTATGTGAATCTGCAAGTTAATTATGTGAGTATGTGTGAAAAAAAACATAGCTATTTGAAAGTGAAGAAAGAAGGAAAAAGGATCACAAAATTTAAATATGCAAGCGTCCCATGATTTTATTGAATGCACATGATCATGATATGATAAGCCCTTATAGAAGGACCGGTGTGCTAAGGCACACGGCTTTCAAGCTCATGGTTCGATTGTTCAGGAACCACTTTTATCTTTGCACATTATACACAAAGAAAACAGGAAATGGCATTTACTCCTGGTCAAAGGAGATCACATCCTCAGCTTTCCAGTTGTTCAATCCACTGTTGTGAGCAGGGGGTACCCAGCTGTTCCAGTTGCAGTTGTCTTTTTCATCTTCCACAACATTGATTTCATTAGTGGGAAAATGAGCAGGTGTTCCTTCGGGATAAGGGATATACTCTGCTGGATACGAGAGCCCAGGCTGAGATATCTCTGTTGGCTGAGCGAGATGCTCGATAAGGCCGTCCCATGAAGTCGGGATGATGTTTTGAATAGAGACTTGTGCATCCTGATAAGGAGTGTATGCTGACAGAAAGCAACCATCGTTGTTTGGTATTTCTCTGGCTTCTTGAAAAGCGAAATTGTCATCGTAATGTTCATCCCATCCAGTTGGGATAATGTCCTCCATGGCAATTTGTGAGCTCGGAGGAGCGGAATATTTCACCATATAGTCATATTTGCCGCTGGGTTCTCCTAGCGTGTCCCATACTTCTTTGGGTGGATTTTGATATTGCTCAGTGACAGGACTTGTGAAACTTTCGTCATTTCCAATTTGATCACCCCATCCAGTCGGGGTAAGGTCGTCCATAGCAATATAAGAATTCTGAGGTTCGGCATACTGATAATTATACCCACCGTTTGGTTCTTGAACAGCATCCCACATTCCCATGGTAATGGGTGGGATTTCATCTGGATATGGCTGGATGATATGGTTCATGAACACTCCTTCATCTTCAATAGCGTTTACTTCTTGGCTGACGAAGTGTGACATTAATCCTTCAGAACGAGGACTTTGATCATTCTTTTGATTTTCACTATCATAACCCAGGCCTAGCTTGTCAGATTTGTAGGGTATATCGGGAAGCTGTCCCCATACTGTGCAATCACCCTGTTCAATCATGGCTTTGGCATCTTTGAGAGAAGCCATAGTTGTAGTTGGAGTAGCAGGAATATGCTTGGTGGTAGAGACATCTGGAGAGACCACCTCAAATGATTGGCATGGAGTTTCGATGAATTCGTCCTCCAACTCGACATATTTGGAATTGCTTAGGTGACTAACCACATATTCCTCTTCGCCATAGACTGTGACAATCTTTCCTTTTACTGGATATTTTAACTTCTGATGCAGGGTAGAAGTTACAGCGTTTGCCCCATGTATCCAAGGGCGTCCAAGTAAACAGGAGTAGGCTGGGTGAATTTCCATTACGTAAAAGATAGAATCAAAGATTTGAGAACCCACTCTGATTGGGAGATTCACTTTTCCGTATACCGTTCTGGTAGACCCGTCAAAGGCTCTTACCACAACATCACTTGGTTGTAACACAATTCCTTCGAAGTCAAGCTTTTCTAGTACTGTTTTCGGTAACACGTTCAGAGAAGAACCGTTATCTACTAGCACATGAGATAGAGTGGTGCCATTACATTCAATGGAGATATGTAAGGCTTTGTTGTGATTTTTTCCAGCAGGGGTTAGATCCACATCAGAGAAACCGAGACCATTGCTCACGGTTAGATTGGCAACACAATTCTCAAATTGGTCGACTGAGATCTCTTGAGGCACATGCGCAGCTTTTAGGAACTTCATCAGAGCTTTGGCATGAGCTTCTGAATATTTTAGCAGAGATAGCATTGAGATTTTGGAAGCGGTGTGCCCCAGTTGCTCAACAATATTGTAATCACTCTTGCAGATGATTTTCAATATTTCCTCCATTTCTTGCTTCGATGGATCCTCAGCAGTGATCTCCACCGGGGTTTGAATTTGTTCAACTTGTGGCTCTTTGCCTCGAGCGTTGACATTTTGATTAGGAACTGGGACTCGGACTGGACCAGCAGCAATATTTGGAGAAATTTCTGGTGAAAAGATTCTTCCACTTCTCGTGATCTTGCTGGTACCCGCGATATTACCCACAGTTGGAGTAATTAACTTTGCGGTCTCTTCAGTCGAGGTACCCTGCTTAACTCCATGAACGTAAACATTAGTGTCATATCCCCATGGGACAGCTTTGTCTGAGGAGTATGGAAATGGAGTTGGGCTAGCAATGACTACTGATGCCATTTTGAGTGTAGCAGAAATTTTGAATGGAGCCTTGGCAGAGATTTTGAATGGTAAGCTGGAGATCACTGAGGCATCTTCTATTTTTATCCCGTTTGCAAAGACTTCGCACAGCACGTCCATAGAAGGGAGCCTCTCAAACATAATGATACGGCGATCCATCCATTTTTGAATTCCCATCCTCAGATTTTCACAACCATTGGGCAGGAAGGAGCAGTAAAAGCAGTCGGGGTCACACCCTGGGAAGTAACCAGCTCGGATTAGCTTTCCTTTGACTTCGCAGAGTGGAGTTGATAATTCGTTCACATCATAGATGTAAACAGTGTCCAGGATAGCGTTGACAGTTTTGTCATGCTTTGGCATAGGTGCTGTGATGACATTTGGAGTTTCTGGAGGATCGAACTCAATTTCACCAGCATCTATCATATCTTGTATTTTATTTTTCAGGGCCCAGCAGTGATCTGCGTCATGTCCTGGAAAGTTTGAGTGATAGGCACATGTCGCATCAGGGCGATAATTTGGAGAGGAAGTGTTGACATTCTTTGGAGGACCTCTTAAGGTGATAAGATCTGCTTTTAGCAAGTGCTGCAATGCCTGAGAGATTGGCATGTTGATTTTGGTGAAATTTCTTCTTGGCGCATCTGGTCGATGCGTATATTTTGGCTGTTGATCTTTTTGAGGTGCAGATGCGGAGATCAGAACTGCCCCTACAGATTGATGCTGTTCATTTTTGCGACTTTTCTGAATTTGTGTTGCATTGACCTCATTTCTCCCACTGATGGGCCTTTTTGTAGTACCAGAGGTGGAACCTATTTGAATTTTTCCATTTTGAATGCCACTTTCGACACGTTCTCCGGTTAGTATTAGGTCAGTGAACCCTGATGATGAACTGCCCAGCAAATGGCTATAGAAAGGGCCAGTTAGAGTGCCCATGAACATGTCAACTAGTTCGCGATCAGATAAGGGTGGTTGAACCCTTCCAGCCATATCTCTCCACTTTTGTGCATATCCTTTGAAACTTTCTTTTGGTCCCATAGACATGCCCCTTAGTTGAGTACGGGTTGGCGCAAGATCAGCATTGTATTGGTACTGTTTGTAAAAAGCAGCAGCTAATTCTTCCCAAGTATGAACCTTGGTATTTTCTAGCTGGTAGTACCATTCGAGTTGTGTACCTGACAGACTTTCTTGGAAGAAGTGAATCCACAACTTGTTATCTGTTGTATGAGGTTGTATCTTCCTCACATAGGATCTCAGATGTAGTTTCGGGCAAGAAACTCCATCATATTTTGCAAAGACTGGAACTTTGAATTTTGGAGGGATAACAACATCCGAGATGAGCCCTAGATCATTGAAATCTAAGCCAGGTATTTTTTGTATCTCCATAGCTTTCATACGATCTTCCAGCTGTTGGTATTTTTCATCATCCGGTTCGTCCCCAGAATGATCATCTCCTTCATTTGAAGAGAGAGAGGGTTTAGCAGAACCCTGGTTGCTTTGATTGTCTTCTGGCTCATCATCACCGACTGTTTCAGGGATCGGTGGCTTTTTGAACTTTTTGACTGGAATTTTGATCTTCCTTCTTAGGTGACTCACACCTACAGATCCTTTAGGCTTCTTTTTCTTCTTGATTATCAGGGCTTTCAGTTCTTGCTGCCCCTTTGCCAGTTCCAGAATTGCCACTTGAACTTGGGCATTCTGTGCTTCGAGATTCTTGATACTTGCCTCGGATTCCATCTCTTCTGACTGAAATAAACAGCGAGGAGATGAGAAATCCGTCATGAGAACCTGTTATGAAATGTGTATGACTGGATGCCATGTGTATGCAATGTATGAAATGCAAATGCAATGTATATGAATGCAATGTATGAAATGTATATGCAATGCATGAAGTGAAATGTGTGTGCAATGTTTCAAGGATCTTAGAGTTTAGATTTGTTAAAGAAGAAACAAACGTTAGTTAATCAATTTATTTCTTTTTTCTTTTCTTCTTTTTTTTTTTGCTTCTTTTTTCTTTGCCTCATTTGGGCTTACAAGACAGAAATAAAATGGAATGATCCTTCAGGTCTCCCGTGGACGCTTTCTCTTTGCCCCCAGGAATGTGTTGATCTGCTGTTCTTCTTGAAGCTGTCCGGTGAGCTCCAATATCCTTCTCTCATAGTCTTGACAGTATGATTTGAAGGTGTCTCTTTCCTCTTTGAGTTGAACCCAAGATTTTTGCAACTCTTCTAGGTCAGTTGGCATATCCGGGTGTAGAATAACTTGAGGTTCATATCCTTCGACCTCTGGTTCAATAGTCACAGGTAGAACAGCAGGATATGGCATAAGGAGTTTCTGAGCATGAGTGCGGACCCATCTGAGGTAGGGTTCCATAGGAATAGAATTCCATTGCCCCAGAGTTTTGCTTTCTATTCTATAGACACTGCCCCATGCATGTATGAACCTTCGTCGGTGTCTATGAGAATCATTCTCGTAATCAAACACAATGCCACGGATAATCATGTCATGAGGACCGTTGCTCCTTGCATATCCGAATTGGCGTAGAGCTAAAGAGGGATTGTAAGTGATGCCTCCTTTGATGCCAAGGAGTGGCACATTAGGGTACTCTCCACAATGATCAATGATAGTAATGTCTCTTTGAAAGAAGTTGTTCCACCGGATATCTGAATGAGACAAAGACATAATCCTGTGAGACCATTGCATTCTTTGTTCATTTCTCAACACTGATCGGGGAAGATGAAATGTAAACCACCTAGCCAGTAGTGGTATACAGCACATGAGAGTTCCTCGTTTCTTCATGGTACGAGTGTGTAGAGAATGTAGAATGTCTCCCAGCAAGGTTGGTACCGGGTTACGGATTAGGAAAAGGTTGATGATGTGTACACTTATGAACTGGTCGGGATTAGGGAATAAAACCAATCCATAGATCAAAAGTGCCATAACTTCCTCAAAAGCTGGATAACTTTTGTTTTCTAGCAGTAGTCGAGCCTTTTCCAATAAGAACTTGGCAAGCAAACCCTCAACTCCACTTTTTGTTTCCCAATTGGACTTGATTTCTGATTTCCGCAGATGTAAAGCAGCAGCAATGACTTCAGGTTTTGGAATCCTTTCTAAACCAGTGAAAGGTAATTGATTTCGAACAGGCAATCCCATTAGTTCAGAGAATTCTTCCAAAGTGGGTACCAACTGGTAATCAGGAAAGGTAAAGCAATGATGTTCAGGGTCAAAGAACTGGAACAGGACCCGTATCATGTCTTCTTCAAATTTTGAGGTAACCAAATGGAGTAGGTGACCATGCTTTTCAGTGAATTGAACATTCCTGGGGAATTCTGACACCAAGTCTTTTAGTTCAGATGGTATCGTTGAGATGTTGATTCGGATGTAATCTTTGGTGGCGGGAGCCATTACCTGCAAAAACAAAGGTAAACTCTTTGATCCTTGAAGTGTCTGGTGCAAAAAATGATATGCTTATGATGCAAACATGTGGCACACAAAAACAAATCAAACAAAAGCCTTAGGTTTAAAGGCTTGCATGGAGCTGATAGGTGATACCCTCCCCACTGAAGTTGAGTTGGTTAAAACCTGTCCTAGAATTGGATTCGGGTTCTATGATCCTTGGAAGTAACATCTCAATACGGCGCTCGAGCGGCCGATCAAAATATTCCTCGAGGATAACTAACTTCGATCAATTTCAAAGCTAGCCACTTAAAAGGCCACAAGTCAAGTTCAACTAAAAAGGTTCTAAGACAAATTAGTGTTTAATGACACTTCGGAAGCCTAATATACTCCTTGATCGTTTTCAAGGGACATCAGTATAAACCAAAGTATCGCACTAACGATGACTACCAGATCAACCGTATCGGTACATGCCGTACAGTTTCCTTGGTCTAATGTCATATACTTAAGGTATCTCGAGATTCGGGTTAGAATCTTTCACACAAGCAAAATACCCAAGCAAACCTTTGAAAGATAAAGCAATCAAATCAATCAATTGAAAACATCGACCTATTCTCTTAAGGTAACCCCTTTTGAAAACATTTTGTTTTTGAAAGTATCTCCCCAGCAGAGTCGCCAGTTCTGTGGACCTCCGATTTTTTTCAATACCGGGCCATACCTCTGATCTGTAGAGATACGTGAACTGACTCCTTTTTTATCGCTTAATGCTTTCGCATTTCTGAAAATATCACAGAGTCGCCACCGACCTTTTATTTTATCCAATTAAGGAAAGGTTTATAAAAGACACAGAAAAAAGACCTTTAAGAAATTCTGGGTAAGGGGGTAGGTTATACAAAGGGAAGGTGTTAGCACCCTTTGTATCCATGGTTATCCATGGGCTCTTAAGTTTGCTTAGCTCAATTGTTGATTGATCATTTTTGATTGCTATGAAATTGCTCATATGTGGCTCCCAAATACTTTGTGAATTGAATTTTGTAATGATCCGTGTGTGGATGTATACAAAATGCTTGTTTATCTTTCGAAAGATGTTTTGAAAAGAACGTTAACTTTGTAATAATCCGTGTTTGGATGTATACAAAGTATTGTCTTTTTGGAAAGTTTTGAAAGAAACAGCAGTGTATGAGAATTTTGTTTGTTTTGATTTGAGCAAGCAAACTAGGAGGTCTACCCTGAGTTATAAGGTCTTTATCCTTGTTTCCTTTAAAAATCTATCCTGTCATCGGATATAAAAGCAAGGTTCGATTTTGTACTTGAAACAGTGTAATTTTGACTTTGATTTTGAAAAGAATGAGAAAGGATTACCTGAAGAGGTGCAAGTGTGATTGTGATTGGATTCAGATATTTATCTTTGAAGTTAGTGATCTAACGGTTCAGTTTTATCTTTGACATACACGCAGTTTATATTTGCGGGAAATTAAAGTGCGGAAATGTAAAGTGCGGAAAGTAAATCTACGCTATTACATCGATTGTGCGGGAAATGTAAACTAGCCTATTTACATGAATTTGACATCCTATACATTTATCTAGGAATTTTAAATTGCAAGAAAAATAAAAGGCATGTTTTTGGGTTTTTTAGGATTTATTTTAATTATAATTAATACTTGATTAATTAAATTAAAATGAAGAAAAAGATGAAAATAGGTTTAAACCTAGAAAATAAGTTTAAAATATGTACAAAAGGTTTGTCAATTAATTTTAGAACAAAACTAATTTTTTTGGAATTTTTGAAATTGATTGGAAATTGATTTAAGTTAATTAAAACATAATTATGCAAATAATTACACAAATAATTAAAACTTAATGAGAAAAATAATCCTAAATATGTACAAAATTAGTTTATAATATATAAACAATATTTAACACAAAGAACAATTTTTTTTATGATTTTTTGACTAATTAAAATAATTAATAAGCAAATATATAAGTACATACTAATTAATTATGTAAAATATTGAAATTTTGAAGAAAAATAAAATATTTTTTATTTCAGAAAATAATATATTATTTTAGAAGTTTAAAATATTTTTTGTGGAATTTTTTGGATTTTAAAACTATTTTTTGATTATTTTTGCAATAAAAATAAAATAAAATAGAAAATTAAAAAGGATACTAATCTGGTGTGGAAATTAGTGAAGCCCATGGTATAGGCTGCGTGTTGTGATGCGTTGGATTCATTTTTTAATGAAGATCTATGGCCCAGATTGAAGAGAACATGACATAATGATAAGACTGCATGCACTGAATTCAAAATGAATTCAAACTCTTGATGGGGTCCACACGCGCCAAAACTGGCCAATGGAGAAGCAAGATTTGTCCACGCGTGCAGTCAAACGTTCAACTACACTGTTCATCATCTTCTCCAAGTTACCTGCGGATTTAGCTGCGGACTTACCTGCGATTTTACCTGCGGATTCCACCTTCGAATTTCTGGATTTTTTGAAACCTACAAAAACGCATGAAAATAAAAACCACAATGGCCCAGATCTACTAAAGATGACCTCCTGAGTCCAATGGTGAGGTTAGTTTTCTCATTTGATCACGCTAAGTATGAAAACGAAAAGGTTGAAGCTTTAAGCTTCAACCATGGCACCCCACGATTCTGGGCTTTAAACTCACATGTTAGACGTTAGATCTACCCCATATGATCTCAAAGGGATGGCAAAGGCATTAGATTTTGTTTAAATAAGCTTATCGTATAGATATCAAAAGTTGATAATATGCACGAATATGTTATTCTTTAAACACGAGTTCTATGAGTATATAGCCATGATTATTGCTTCTAACTTACTATATTAAGTGCCAGGAGATGATTAGAGCAATTGGTTTGTATTGATAGTGATTGAAATATATAATTCGAAAATTACAAAGTTTGGAGAATTTTGAGAATTTTTAGAGGTTTCTTGGCTATGCTCTTGCTATATTTCGTGTCTCTTTTTTGGCTCTCCTTGTTGCTGAAGTATGATAGCTCATTTATAGCCCAAAGTTGCTTGGAACTCAAGCTAAGAAGCTTTGTTGCCTTTGTTGAAAGTTTGGTTCTTTAATATTAAAAAACCTTGAATTTTTGACCAACTTTGACTCCATTCAATGCTCTTGCCTTGGACACCAATCTTCTGCAGAAAATTGAAGACTTTGGAGGTGAGTCATGCTTAGAGATCAAGCTACTAATTATCCTTGCAATTTTCCTTTAATTTTAATCTTAAAATAAGATAAAATTATGTCAAAAAATGGATAATATAGAAGTGGGATTTGTCTTGGTCGTGGGAGGCCCATAGTAACATGGCAAAGATGTTTGGACCATAAAAACTTGGCATCTTTTGGAAAAAAAACATTTTTGAGCAATGTTGATTTCATGCATTTTCCCAAAATTTAGCCAACTTCAACAAGGTGTAAATCCTTCAATTTTTGTCATATGAAGGAGATCTTGCACTTTTTGGAAACCTCAAAGAGTCCTCTAACCAATGTCTTTGGTCTCATATCAAAATGATTTTTGGTTCTCCTTGTGTGTCCTTTTGAAAAAAGTGTCTTTTTGTTGATTTTGAAAATGACCTGTAATGTCTTTGGCCATAGTTTTCAAATGGTGAATCCAATGACCATGGGATCAATGGCATTTGAAAGATAATTGAATTTCCTTCAAAACAAGCTTTGGTTTGAATTTTTTGGATGAAGGATGAGAGAGTTATGATCAGTCAAAGTTGAGTTGACTTTTCAGGCAAAAACCCTAATTTTGAATCTTAGGGTTTTGTTGATTTTTGATCTTTCCTTGATGAATTGTGATCATCCAATGATCAAATGTTGAATCCTTTGACAAAATATGGACTTTGACAAAAAATTTCATTTTTGACTGTCAGTTGACTTTTCTGGTCAAACGGGTCGTCTGTTGACTGTTTGAGCTGCTGACGGTGCGTCTGAGTGAATTGAAGTTTGAAAATTTGTATGATGGTACTTTGAGATGTATGGATGTATATGAAATCCATTTGAGCTCTCAAAAACTTGTTGCTCCTGTAAAAACAAGAAAAACCCTGATTAGGGACTGTTTGTGTAGGAGACAGTTAAACGTACCTGATTTTTTGTGCAGTGTTGAGTCTCTGCTAATCATGTGATATTCAGAAGACTTCTTGAACAAAAATCTTGGAATTTTGAATTGTGAAAGATTGATTTGATTGATGGTACAAAACACTGAGAATTGTACTGCCAGCAGTTTGGCTGTCAACTGACTGTTCAGGTATTGAAACAGCAGTTAGAAGTGAAAAATCAACAGTCAAAGTTAATTTTCTTTTTTGTTGTTTTTGTTTTTTGTTTTTGTTTTATGCGAAAAATGAAAGTTTATTTACATGACTTGTTAGAAAAACACAGACATAATAAATAACTAATATTTACTGTTACCAGTACAGTCTGAGTTTCCTGATTCTGCGCCTGCAAAAAAGATTTAACTCTGTACCAATTGTGTCAGTACTATTTATCTGTAAATAAATAAATAGCATGTGTGAAGTAATAAACAGCATTTGGCGCTTGCGTAAGAATAAATTCAACTGCAAGCCAAATTACTGTAAGAAGAATTCTAAAAACTAAGTATTTCATATGTCAGGATATTTGTTGAAATAAAAATCCATGATTATATGAAACTCTTAATTTTCAGATTGGAGTTTTCTTGAAAAAAGATGTGGGCAAATTTTGGGGTATAACACCCAGTATTTCGAGGAATCACCTGGATCCCATAAATCCGATCTCGAAATACTATTGGAGAATTTCAATGCTGCGCCACCAATTCATTCTCACCCAAATTACCTCTGCAACTCCCAATCTCAACATTTCAAGGAACCACAAGAAACCTACAATCCAAACCTCGAAACATTAATTGGGGATTACAATTCGACACTAGCTTATCCTCAACCGAATTCCCTCTACAACTATCAATCCCAACATTTTGAGGAACCACAAGAATTTTATTCCAACCAAACCTATCCTCAACCGAATTTCCTCTACGATCACCACAATCAATATTTCGAGGAGTCGCCAGAATCCCATAAATCCGACCTCGAAATAATAATGGAAAATTTTAATGAAACATCTATGATGACAAGGCACTTTGTGGAAACACAAAATGCGACGCCAACCTACTTCGAGGAACCACAAGAATCTTATAATTCTAACCTCGAAGCATTAATAGAGGATTTCAATGCAACGCCAACTTATCATCAACCAAATTTCCTCTACGATCACCACGCCCAACATTCTGAGGAGTCGCAAGATTATCATAAATCCAACCTCGAAATCATAATGGAGGAATTCATTGAAGCACAAACTCTCTCTAGGCTAGAATCTATTATGACGAAGCAGTTTGAGGAAACGAAAAATGCAACGCTAGCTCCCTTTGAAGAACCTCAAGAATCCCATAATTTTAACTTTGAAACATCAATGGAGGATTCCGACGAGACACTAACTCACTCTAGATTATAAGACATGATGGAGCACTTTGTAGAGACACAAACCGTCCAAAACCAAGAGTTTATCAAACAAAGTCTTCAAAACAATGAAACCCTTAGGCAACTGACCACTATGGTTGAGTCCCTCGCGACTCACAACATGGCATTAGAAACTCAAATTTCCCAACTTGAACAAAAGTCGCTAGGACACTTACTTGAGGAATATATGGAAACAACCATTAGTGAAGAACAAATTGAAATTCCTGAGGAGAGTGATAATGAGATTGAGGAGAGTGATTATGAGATTGAGAAGAGTGATAATGTGGTTGAAGAGATTTCTAGTGAGAAAAGAGTGGAGATTGAGAAAAATCCACCAACACCATATGAAAGGGAGGTTGTAGAAGAGATAGAGAAGGAAGCACCTATTGTTATTCCTCTTCTCTATACCCAACTGATTCCTTTCCCGCAAAGTTTTATGGAAGCTAAGGTAGACTCCAAATCCATAATGTATGTGAAGATATTGGAAAATATCCACACTAATGCACCTTTATTTGAAGTCTTGCATAAAAAGAGAAATTTAGACGACCATGAAACTAAGAATATCGTTAGTGATAAGAGGGTAAGGTTAATCTTTGAGGTGGTGGATAATATCACTAAGCCCGAACTTGAAAAGCTGATACTTAGGATCGATCCAGAACTGCCACCATGATTTCAAAAGAATGAACCACCCCACAGAAGAAAGAAAAGAAAAGGTGAGGGATATGTGAGATGGCTTGACAAGTGGCCATGGAAAACGACGATTACTAAAAGTTCAACCGAGGAGTCATTCTCGAGAGAACCACCTTGAGTGCTTGCACTCTTAAGCCGTCGAGCTATCGACGTTAAACAAAGTGTTGCGTGGGAGGCAAACCACGAGTTTTTAGTTTAATGTTTTCCTTTTATCGTTTGAACTTGCAGATAATAAATGTATGGATTGCTTGTCACGTCTCGGCCATATCTAGGCGAAAAATCTATAGACGATCATCTCAAAGATGAATGGGTCTCCACGCACATTCCTACGAGTGTTGCTGCTGGTGGTGACACCGTTGATGAGCATGATAAGAGAAGATATTTCCTCCGGACGCGGAGCAGATTTGGTTGTGATAGCCCGCCGGTTGCATCCATATAGGTTCTGTCTTTTCTTCTCCACCTTGGATCGAAACATTGAGGACAATGTTTGGTTTAAGTGTGGGGGAGAAGCTTTACCGCTTTCATTTATTGCTTTATTTATTGTATCTTAGTTATGTTGTCGAGTCTTTATACGTGATTTTCTGTTGCTATTGAATCTCCCCGAAATTTAAAATTTTATTCCACCAACAAAAATTAATTGGTTTTTGATACATGGCATGCACGCTCTGAAAGTATTTAGGTCGTCATACTTTAGGCTTTGTTAGAAAGACTTGGGAATGTTTCAATAACATTGATACCGTCCTGACACCCTAAACCCCCTAATTATGTGATATCAATTTGAGTACCCATTATGCCGAGACCTTAGGCTCAAGTTTTCAAAGTAGCTCTTAAGTAGTTTATATTAGCAGTCAGCACCATCTTAAGCACAAACTACGTAGGGAGTCGATGAATATAAGTGAATGATCTTGTTTTTAATATATTAATGATTTAATTGAAGAATAACCTTCTAAGTTAGGTGACCCTCACCCGGTCATTTAGCCCAACGGTTGCTTATCCCATAAGATTTTAATTAGCACCCACTGTTGGTTGGCCTAGAGGTCACTGGTACTGGGCTTGATAGGGTAGACTACGGTCCGATCCCCCGCAACCGCAGTTGGGAAAGATGGGGCTTCACCATTTAAAAAACCAGAACCCCGTGCTAAAGAAAAAGGATCATAGTCGCTAACCGATTTCCCTACTATGTGAGTGTACGGATAACGGGCTTAATGTGATTGCGCTTGAATGAAAAGGAGCGAAAGAAAAACGAGAGATATAGGTTGAGTTATAATGGCATAATTCGAATTGGTTTGTATAAGGAGGGAGTTTTCAAATATTGTGTCGTTACGTTATCCTTGGTGTTGATATCTATTACCTATCGATGTAACATTTGCCTAACACAAATATGATTAGGAGTCGTGTCATGCCCTTGTTTCAAATCGAGCTTAAATAATTCTTTTTACCGTGTGGTTGATTGCTTGAGGACAAGCAATGGTTTAAGTGTGGGGATATTTGATAACACGAAAATGTATCGTTTATTTGGCTCGATTTATATCAATTATTTCCTTATTTTATTTTAATTATGTTATTTTATTGTGATATTATGCGGGTATTTGCGATGTTTCAGGTTTTATGCTCATATTGAGACTATTTGTGAAAAGGAAAGAAATGGAGCTAAATCCACTATTATTTATGCTTAAAAGATGAAAAAGGGGTGCTGAAGTAAGAAAGGGGTGCAAAGAAGACCCAATTGTGCAAAGATGCAAGCCCAATCCACGAAGATAGAGGGAGATGCCCATCTCCAAATGGAGACCCCCGTCTCCAAGTGGAGACCCCCGTCTCCAAATGGAGACCCCCGTCTCCAAACTAAGACCCCCGTCTCCAAAGTTGAGATGCCCATATCCAAAGTTGGAGACCCCCGTCTCCAAAGGCCCAAAGCCCAAAAATGACCATGTCACAAATGGAGACGCCCGTCTCCACCTCTCCACTATTTTCGCCACTTCTTTCTCACACAAGGCGCACGTCTCCAACTCTTTCCAAGTCAAAACCGTTCCTAAATTCTCAGGGAAGAAAGAGGAACACGTGAAGAAGCAGTTACCACATTTCTCATTATAAATAGAGGCTTCTACGAAGTGAAAAAGGGTTGGACCATGCTTAGTCCCAGCCATAGCGTTCAGTATTATTTTCATTCTAGCATTTTACTCTTCCAGTAATTGTTTTTAATTCTTGTTCATCTTTTCTCACAATAATTTCTACACCGGAAATTATTGTGAACCTTTAACAGATCTAACCTTACGTTAGATTCAGTTTTTATTTCCTTGTTTAATTTACGCCGAATAATTTCTGAAGAACAATCCAACCAACCTGTGGTGGAAGTTCAAGTACTCCAAGATTCAAGTTTTATTTCAGATTTATATTATTCAGGTTTATTATTTACCTCCTTTATTTATATTTATTGCATGATATATTATATGCCAATTAATATGCCTAATATTATGAACCGAATTTATTTATGCATGTTTATCCATATTAATATGTCTGGCTAATTTATTTAGATGTCGGTATGTAAAGTAAGTTAATCGTGGGGTCCGAAATAAATTGGCTTAATTATGTTTTATTAATTATCACTTGTTTTTGGTTTGTATGTCTAATTTAATTAGTAAGTCTTAAAACCAATATAGCGAAATTTTGAGGGGTTAAGACGGTCAAAGGTTAAAATCAATAGAGCGAAAGTTTGAGATCTTTAAACTGGATAGTAGACATAGGACATTAGTTTTAAGGATGGTGAAAGCGTATTAAAACTAATTAGAACTTATTTATTTTCAAAAATTGTTTTTACACCCGCGCGGGATGGCGAAAGCGTACGTTAAGGATATTAGCATGTTCCGAGTCAACAGAGCGAGAGTTTGAGATTAGGAGATTTAAATAGATAACGACTTCATAAAATAAGCATTTTATTAACTATGTTGTTTTCAAAAAGCTTTTCTAAATCTAATGGGATGGCGAAAGCGTACATTACGAGTTAGGATAGTAGTCTAAATCAACAGAGCGACAGTTTGAGAGGAGGACTTTTAATCAATAGAATTAGTAAAGATCTTTAATTGAACTAACACCATAGCCAATGTACCTTCGGATCACCTAAGTTAGATGAAATACATACTGATATCCGTTTGTTATTATATTTTATTTAGATTTAGGACTTTAGCCTTAGTTTTACATAGTAACTTTAGATAACGGTAGGTCGATTTATAGTCCCTGTGGATTCGATATCTTTTAAAACTACACGACACGACTGTGCACTTGCAGTTATCCCGACTAATAGACACGTAAAGTCGCGATCATTGTATTCTTCAGATTTTCTGTAGACTAAACCAACATTAGTAGTACCTTTCAGATACCTAAGAATTCTCTTAACAGCGGTTAAGTGAGATTCTCTAGGATCTGATTGGTATCTAGCACACAAGCGTACACTGAATAAAATATCAGGTCTAGAAGAAGTTAGATAGAGAAGAGATCCTATCATACCTCTGTAGATCTTCTGATCTACCTTCTTGCTTACCTCATCCTTACCTAATACGCAAGTTGGATGCATTGGAGTTTTTGCTTCTTTGCTTTCAGACAGATTGAACTTCTTCAAAAGTTCTTTGACATACTTGGTCTGATGAACATAGGTTCCTTCAGAAGTTTGATTGATCTGAATGCCTAGGAAGTACTTGAGTTCTCCCATCATGCTCATCTCAAATTCTGCCTGCATAGACTTAGCAAACTCCTTTCCAAGTGCAGCATTAGATGTTCCAAATATAATATCATCAACATAAATTTGACAAATTAACATATCATTTTTAAAGGTTTTACAGAAGAGAGTTGTGTCTACTTTTCCTCTTGTGAAACCATTATCCAGAAGGAAAGAACTTAATCTTTCATACCAAGCTCAAGGAGCTTGCTTGAATCCGTATAATGATTTCTTTAATTTAAAAACATGTTCTGGAGACTTAGAGTCTTCAAAACCAGGAGGTTGGTGGACATATACTTCTTCATCTATATAACCATTTAAATAGGCACTTTTAATATCCATCTGATATAGAGTGATGTTATTTTGAGTGGCAAATTAAATTAACAATCTAATAGATTCTAACCTGGCCACTGGTGCAAAGGTTTATGTATAGTCAATACCTTCTTGTTGACTATATCCCTGAGCAACCGGTCTGGCTTTGTTTCTGATGACTTCACCTTTCTCGCTCAGCTTGTTTCTGAAAACCCATTTAGTTCCAATGATATTGAATCCTTTAGGTCTTGGAACCAGATCCCAAACATCATTCCTTGTAAACTGATTTAACTCTTCTTGCATAGCAATTATCCAGTCAGCATCTTCTAGAGCTTGATCAACAGAAGTTGGCTAAAACAAAGACATGTCGCACGCTCGCGAAAAATGAACAGAGTCGCCACCAATATATTTATCCCATAAGGGAAAGGAATATCATAAAACCTAACAAAGGAAGGAACAAGGTCTTGCGACCAGAGAATCTAGGTACGGGAGTCGGTTACGCAAGGGGAAGGTATTAGCACCCCTCGTGCCCATCGTACTCGATGGTATCCACCTATGTTTGTTTATATCTAAAAGGTGTGTACTATGTCTATGTCTACATGCGAATGAATGCAAAAGAAATACGGGGAAAAGAAGGAATATTTACAAATGTGTTCGTTCAAGCCTCGCGACTTGATGCCTACGTATCCTTTTCAGGAATCAGAGTTACCGTAGCTCGGCTCACGATTTTCTGTTTGTTTTCGTGTTTTTTAGTTGGGCTGAGTTAACGCTCGCGCTCTTGCATAAGGGATCGACCTAGGATGCAATAGAGCGGAGATAACAATTCCCTTAAGAAAGGAGAGAAGAGAGAGAGTTTGAGTGTTTCGAGGATATCCCTAAGGCAAGGTGTAACAACCTGCCTAAAAAATTAATGTTTAGAGTCGCCACCTATTCTACCAAGGCGAATAGGAAACCTATGCAATTAAGAGATCAGGGTAAGATACTATATTCAGGTCGAGGGAAGGTGTTGGGCACCCTCAACCCTTTCCTAAAGGCTAACATTCAAAGATAAAGGTTTATGGCAAGGTTTATAAAGAAAGGTGACAGAGAGTAATTATAAAGCTAATTATATTGACAGGATTAGAATTTAGAGGAAGGGGACTCACCTTGGTTATCCAAGTGCCTACGTATCTCCTTATGGAGAATCAGAGTCAACGTAGTTCGGGGACAGGGTTGTACGCCTTATAATTGAATTTGATGTGTTTTGAAGTTGTTTTGAAATGCGAAGTTCGAAGGTATTTTGAATTACCTTGTCGTAGTTGTGAACATCGCAATGTTTGAAGGGATGAAAATCCGTAGTATCGTGGTTTAGTGTGTTTGAAAAAGTTTGGGAAGTGTTTTAGGATTTGGGCGTACAACCCTGGTTTTAATTTGTTACCGTTAGTTGCAATAATCAATAGGTTTGATTACCATGGCTAACGGATTAAAGGGAGGATTGCTAACCACTATAATCGATAGATTCGATTATCACGAATAGCAAATATGCGTATTTTAATTATCGTTACTCCTCATAATCGATAGATTCGATTACAAATAATAACGAATTTTGATAAAGGGAAAATGCTAATCATCATAACCAATAGCTTTGGTTAAAACCATTTAGCAAAATAAATTGTTATTTTAATTTATTATTGGATTTGATTAAATAAATTAATCGATTGTTAACCATTGCGACCAATATGTTTAGTCGGAACGAATAACAAATTAAATCCTAAAACTTTGGCCAAGTGGCTAGTGGGATTGGGCGAATCCTAATATATATAACCTTTCTAGGGTTTTTATTGTGATTTAATAGTTAAAACTAATTAAATAAATTAAATTGATAAAATCGAAATAATCGGGAAAATAATCCTAATTAATCATAACCCTAATCCTAGTTATTCTCAATTTAATTTTAACAATCAAAATTATATAGAAAAAAACATTGATTTATTGACACCATTATATTAATAATATAAAACAACTAAAATAAATAAAAACAATTAAAAACCTGGGCATTGATCCTGTGTATTGAAGCTTGAGGAAGCATGGTGAACCTTCAGATTCGTGTCCATTGGATTTGGCTTGGGTATGATCTAGTGGCGATGGTTGAAGAGTACATGGTGGGCGTACGCTGATCGTATACACTGGATCCATGAGCAGATTACAACATAAGCTGTTATTAAAAAAACTCCTGTCGCGTGTGGGGTTCGAACCCCGTCCTTTCCTTCACCAGTAAGAGCATCTCACCAATCCGACCACGTGCGTTCGCTGTTTATTCAGCATGCCATATGCAAAATATATAAAATGAAACAACATAAGTTCAAATTGCCGCGCCCCTGTAGCTTCTTCTTCCTCTTGTTTTTTCTGAAAACGCAGCGACATTTTGAGCCACAGATTTCTTGCGTGGCCTTAGTCCTCCCCCTTTAAAACCTGCAATTTTTCATCAAACAACAACAAATAATAACTCAGATCAAGTTTAGATACTCTTCCGAATTTAATGAGCTCTTTAATTTTGTCTAATTTTGCCTTAAACTAAAAATCCCAATTTGAAGCTCCTAAACCCTATCAATGGCAAATTTCTTAACCTGCAACAAAACTCAAAATAAATGATCCAGATAGCTTATAAACAGAATTATGAACATGTTTATACTCTCAAATACGACTTAGGATTCATTTATGAACGGATTCAGACTCAAAGAAATTTTGACATAAACATGAACACATGAGGGTGTTTTGGCCTGTTTTGGTTGATGATGAAGATCGATTCTTGTTTCAGAAATTCCACAGAATCGACTCTGATGCTTGGCTTCGTATGAATCAAAACAGCTCCTTCTCCTGTGTTTCACGATTTTTCTTTACAAGTTTTTTTCGTCTCTTTTTTTTCCGGCCAATCCCCCTCTGCATTTGTTAGAAAGCATCCCCTTTATGTTGGTCAATTTAGGTTATTTCTATACCTAATGGGCTTATTGTCCAACTAACTCAATAACTAAAAATAACCCAAATAATAATAATAACAATTTTTTTTATTTTAAAATTGGTACTAATAATCCTAATATAATATAAAAATTCTAATCCTAATAATTAATAAGATAATCATAACAAAAAAAAGGTTTAATAGTTAGTAATTAACATAATAATATAATAATAACCCCAATAATAATAATATTACAAATAAATCTTAATAATAATATCACCTATTATTAATATTAATATTAACAATAAAAATTAATAATATTAAATACTAATAATAAAAAATACTAGTAATAGTACTTCAATAATAAAAAATAAATGTTAAAAAACCCAATAGTAAAAACTAATAAAAATGAATATCCAAAAATGACAGGACTCTTATAATGCAATAATCGGGCCAAATGATTGAGCCCAAATTCCTGCTAATCTTAACCTTATTCTATCTCAGGATACTTTATAAGAGAGCGGGTTTGACAATAGAAATGTCAAACCCCATGACTCTTAATTTTGACCCCTTGATGAGTTAACAGTCGTAGATTTTATCGGGCAAATTTTGGGGTATGACAGCTGCCCCTGTTCAATCTTCTTAAACCTGAAGAGTCAGATAGGCACGTTTGCCTATCGTGATCTAAGGGTAGAAGATGATTGAACACTGAAAATGCCCTGAAATTTGCACTCGTCGAGAAGAAGTTCTGTGGGAGATGGGCTTACAGATGCCATCCAAGGTAAATACCCCTTTTTTTTAAGAATGTGAAGCAGATGCTTTCGAAAGGAACCACTTGCTTTGATTGCAGCATGGCCGAAAAGGCAATTTTGATTTTATGCAATGTTATGATGCATGCGATGTATGATGCAGTGAGCTTCTCAAAATAAGTGAGAGCCATGTATGTATATGCATTATGTATGAATGAGGTATGTAATTTGAATGATGCATGACTATTAACTACGTTAGTTGAAGTATGTTAGTAAATTTTGAAAAAGAAAAATAAAACCTTTGTTGATGATGTTTTGGAGAATATCATTGCCGAGGGACTCACGTGATAAACCCAATTGAAGAAACCTTTGAAAATCTTGTGCTCGAGCGTGAGAGAAAAGAACCGTCCTGCTAAAGCCTGAGTCTTACATAGCGAGGACTTGTAAGAGGGATCACTTGTTATGATTCTAACAAGCTCACCTGCCCCATTAGGATAGTTTGCTAGGGTTATAGAAAACTCACCTGCACCAATAGGATCCTTTGCTAGGGTTATAGCAAACTCACCTGCACCATTAGGATAATTTGCGAGGGTTATCGCAAACTCACCTGCACCATTAGGATAATTTGCGAGGGTTATCTTAAACTCACCTGCACCATTAGGATTATTTGCTAGGGTTATAGCAAATTCACCCGCACCATTAGGATTATTTGCGAGGGTTATCGCAAACTCACCTGCACCATTAGGATTATTTGCGAGGGTTATCGCAAACTCACCAGCACCATTAGGATTATTTGCGAGGTTTATTCGCAAACTCACTTGCGTCATAGGAATTACCTGCCATGATTCTGACAAGCGTACCTGCATAAGAGTAGATCATTTGCTATAGTTCTAGCAAACTTAACTGTACCAACAGGAGTCACTTGCCCTGCTTTGGACAAGCTTACCTGTATGAGAAAGATTCACATGTTTCGAGTCGGAATAGGATTTGAAATAGGATTTGGAAAATAGGAGCCGGAATATGATGTAACAGTCAGACGGGAACTGACTACCAAACGAGAATTGGATTTGATGGTTTTCCAGGACGAGAACTGGACTTTGCAAGGATTTTCCAGGACGAGAACTGGACTTTGTAATGATTTGCCAAGACGAGAACTGGACTTTGTAAGGATTTGCCAAGACGAGAACTGGACTTTGTAAGGATCTGCCAGGACGAGAACTGGACTTTGTAAGGATTTTCCAGGACGAGAACTGGACTTTTTAATGATTTGCCAGGACGAGAACTGGACTTTATAAGGATTTGCCAGGACGAGAACTGGACTTTGTAAGGATCTGCCAGGACGAGAACTGGACTTTGTAAGGATTTTCCAGGACGAGAACTGGACTTTGTAAGGATTTGCCAGGACGAGAACTGGACTTTGTAAGGATTCTCTAGGACGAGAACTGGACTTTGTAATGATTTGCCAGGACGAGAACTTGACTTTGTAAGAATTTGCCAGGATGAGAACTGGACTTTTGTAGTATGTGAATGCACTAGATGGTATGCATATGCTAATGCGTATGTATGTATGCTGACGCTGATGTCAATCCTGAGATTTTATATCCTTATTGAACCTGTTTAAACCATGTTTGCACCTATACCATGAATATGCTTATGCTTGTGTATATGTTGATTGATGTAGCGAGTGGAACGAAGTAATGTCTTCTATAAGACTACCTGAAAAGGTTTCTGAAATGAATATGAAAATTTGTCTTGAAGAAGACTACCTGAAGAGGTTCTTAGAATGGATAGAAATTTGTCTTAAAGAAGACTACCTGGAAAGGTTCTTAGAATGGATAGAAATTTGTCTTGAAGAAGACCACCTGGAAAGGCTGAAAATGTCTTACAAAGACTACCTAAAGAGGTTCTTGGAGAGGACAGTGAATGTCTTAGAAAAGACCACCCAGAAAGGTTCGTAGAATGTCTTAAAGAAGACCATCTGAAGAGGTTCCTGAAAAGGATGACAAATTGTTTTAAAGGAGGCTACCTAAAAAGGTATTTAGAAAAAAGAATGTCCTGAAGAAGACTACCTAAAAAGGTTCTTGGAGATAACGATGATTGTCTTAGAGAAGACTACTTAGAAAAGTTTTTAGAAAAGAATGTCTTGAAAAAGACTACCTAAAGAGGTTCTTGGGAATGATGATGATTTATCTTAAATAAGACTGCCTGAAGAGGTTCCTAGAAAGGATTATGAACACCTTAGAAAAGACTACTTGACAAGGTTCCTAGAAAGGATCGTAGGATTTGTATTAAAGAAGACTGTCTAAAAAGGTTCCTAGAAAGGATCGTGGGATTTATCTTAAAGAAGGCTACCTGAAAAGGTATGGTGTAATGTATCAGCCAATGTATGCAATGCATGACTTATATGTATTTGCATGATGCTTCAATGATAGCTTGTTAACAACCAAAGTGTGTATAGCTTACTAATGTTGTAAGGTTGTTGGATGCTAGCGTGATTCCCCAATACCTGTTTTTTTAAGATCGTAGTTAGGAGAAAGATTTGTCGGATGTTGTAAAGTGCGAGAACGCCTTTTCCTTTTTTTGTGCGTCTTGCCCCAGTTTGACCCTTTAAATTACTCCACGCTTTTGAATTTTGAAATTCTCCATGTCTTTCACCTTTTTCAATTCACACCTTTAACCTCTTCGAGGCTCTCCACACCTTTAGCCTTTCGAAGTTCTCCACACCTTTAACCTTTTGAGGTTCTCCACGCCCTTAACCTTTCGATTTGTTCATCTTATGGATTTGATATCCAATGCCCCAGTGTTTAATGGAAAAAGATGCATATGATCCCCAAGCTATGAAGGGAGTGCTCCAAGAAATAACCTTGTCATATACTCCGACATTCGGATTGAAGGGTGTGCCCTTGATCACCAGGATATGGAGGACTATCCATAGTGTTATATCCTTTTGAGTTTGAATTCTTCCCATGTTCGACATGCCCCTGTTTGTTATTGCTTCGAGATGTGACCCAAGTCGATTGAACTTTAGGAAGAATGCCCCTAGTAAATAGGATGTTTGGTCGTATGCCCCTGTTTAGGAAAACCTTCTCGACGTGGTTTCCCCATTCAAGAGTCTTTATCAGAAATGGTCGCCTTTGGTTAAACCAAATTCGAGATCTCCTTGAGTGCTAAGTGTTTGTCCGTAGACGACGTTGTACCCTTTGAGAAGTAACTCCAATGTGTATGCAAGTTTTGAAATCGAAGTCCGTTATGAATTAGGACTGGATGATTGGAAATGAATGTTTTAAGAAGCGTAGTGGTTAGAAATAGTTTTAACAAACATAGGAGTCAGTATAACAGAATCCTGCTTAATATGCTTTTGTGGTTAACCTTGCCTCAATTAGGACTTTTAAACGTTGTAACTTGTCCTGGTTCATGTTTTAAAAAACAATGGATATAAGGCTCGAAATTTTATTTAACCCATCCCTTTCTCCTTGATGTTCTCCAGATCCTAAAGTTTGCCTAATCCAATGGATATGCTTTGTCTGTAAGAGAATCATTTCAGTTTTAATGTTGGGCAGAAGCCTTAGTAGAGATCCAAGCATTGATGGTAAAAGTGTTGTAAAGATCTAAGCATAGATGAGAAGCTTCGATGATTTAGCAGTCACAAGATTGTACTTTGTGTTTTGCTTTTTCTTTGTTTTTATCCCTTATTTTTGCATGAACCAATTCCTTTGAGTTTGATCCATCGGGATGCCCTAATTTTTGCCTAAGTTATCTTTGTTTTTTCAGAAATTCTCCATTTTGACCTAGCGGGCGTTTTTCTTTTGAAAGCTCCTTTTGAGATTTGATCCTTGGATATTGAATGTTGTGACTGCCATGTTGATTTTGATTTGTAAGCTTCACCTTTGACACTTCCTCGATCTTGAATGATGTAATGAGGAAGAGGATGTTGTGAATGTTATCTCCATTGCTTCCTCAATATCGGATGAACGCGAGGAAGATTATATGCTTGAACCTTTGCTTGAATCCTTGCTTGGATTAACTGATTCTCTTGACAACCAAAATACACCATTGAATTAATTGAAATCTACCCTACCCCTGGTTAAAATCAAGGTTTATTTGAAAAGTAGAAGCAAACTCCAACTCCTGGCTCGAGGGGGTGACGAGGGATTAACATCCTTATACCTCCACTGTTTAGGGATTTGAAACAATGCCTGTACATCGTCGGTTCGGTCTTACCTTGAAAGCATATATTTAGCTGGACTTAGCTATTTGTATTCGTCATTCTCCATCAAGTTTGTTAATGACTGGGAGTGATAATTTGAAAGATAATTTGAAATGGAAAGTCGTAGCGGAGCGAAAGAATTGATTTCAAAACATGCATGATTATTTTATTGAATTACCATTCGAAAGGTACAACGTTTTACATCAAATAGCATTTTGTGATCGTAGGAATTACAACTAGAAAGATAAACCTATTAATCCTAAGGGCAATCTCCTATGTAGATCCATCGACCTTGTTTTACTCCTTAGTTAATGAACTTGTAGAAGTGAGGGTAATCTCGAATTCTCCTTGGACATGTCAAACCCGTTGGGAATAAATCGTTAGCGGTGGGTTTTCGTCGTATCGGAACTTCATGAGTTTCCTTTGACTGAACCTCTTTTGCCTTTTTTTTCTAAGGATAGCACCACACCATTTGCAGCCTTCAAAGTTTGTAGATTGATAGAAAAACCTATGGCCTTTTTGCCCCTTGGTATGGAGTTAGCATATGTCGCATTCCCTCCATCGTAGTCACGCATTTTTGTTCAGGGTATTGCCCTAGTTGGATTAATCCTTGCCCCCAGGTTATCGTAGAGCGTCCTTGTAAGTTTGCTATGTTCGTAGATGAACCCCCTCATGACTAGATACCCCTTGAGTGTATCTATGAGAGAATTTCGTTGTTGAACTAATCCTTGCTCGATAATAACCTTTGTTGCATTCACAATCCTGTTACGACAAGGCGTGGGCATGTGGCTAGCATGGTGAAAGGCGTCCTCTTTTCCTTAAGATCATTCTTAATTGTTTATCCTCCTTTTTTCTCCTCTTGAGTTTTTCCCCACGAGTCTCGGGAAATCGGCTAGCACGGTAAGTGTGGATGCGGGCGAAGATATGAATGCAAATGTAAATGTCAATGTAAATGTATGGATGCCTGAAAATGCAAATGCATGCGTATGCACAAGACTCCTTGTATTATAACTACTTGCATGCAATGCAGACGGGTGACATGTGATTCTAGGGATAACCTTAGAGGCGACATTGGACCCTCGTGGAATCTTTGTAGGATAAATGTTATGACACACCAATGAAAATCCCTTAGATTAGGGAGTATGCAGAAGGTAGCGGCTGGTGACCGTTCAAGACAGTCGCCAAGTCTCATGGCCATCGAGAGGCCGATAGACGTGTACCAATGAAGTTGTCCCTCGTGGGAAGGTTCTCTGTGCGGAACGCGGCCTATCTAAGGACGATATCGGATGAAAAGAAATCCCTACATGCTAGGGAATGAAGGATGTATAGATGGAAATCCAAATCCTACAAGTTAGAGGGTGTGCGGGAGCAAGCACGGGTTGATCGTTCAAGACAGTTACCAGCTCTCATGGCCATCGAGAGGCCAATCGGCGTGCATTAATGAGGACGTCCTTCGTGGGAAGGACACATGGTTGTAAAAATACAAAGGTGTAAAAGGAAAATCCCTACGGTCTAGGGAGTGCGTAGGAGCAAGCATAGAGTGATCGTTCAAGACAGTCACTAGATCTCATGGCCATCGAGAGGCCAATCGACGTATGCTAACGAAGGTGTCCTTCGTACGAAGGACACGATTTTAAGAATAGGATCCCTATCGGCTAGGGAATACATAGGGATACCTGCAAAATTGAAACGCATAGATACTCGAAGCATATAGATTGAAAACATATGATAAGCACATAAGCCCAAAAGTCCTAGGTTCATAGGTTCGACGTAGCGGCTCTAGGGAGCCAACCTTTTTATGGGGGGTTCTAGAAGGTCTCATGGGGTCGTTCGTAGCTTCCGAGACTTTTTGTCTCTTCGGATTTTAGAACAACTCATTTTATCCATGAGGTTCGAATTTTTGGGGTAGGTTCTCGGAGAGATCAGCCAAGTATCCAGTCCTGCCCTCAACAAAGTCAAGCCTCGTTTTGGACATTTCCGAATACTCAACCCACTCCGAGTAGAGTTATCAATGAGACTCGTAGGTGATTCATGTCCCCTTTTGATCTCAAAGTTAACTCCCACACTTAGGGTTTAACACAACATAAAAAACAACAATGCATATAATAGTATAGGTAAACATTTTAAGGTAGATAAATAAACATTTAAGAAAAAAAACAAATAAATAAATAAATAATTTAATATTTATTAAAAGATGAACCTCCCCCAAACCCTAAAAATGGCAAGTTTGCCAAACCCTAAAAAAAACTTGCCAAACCTAAACCCTGCCAAGACCTATAGGAGCATAGTATTCACTATTAAGTTGTCCCCAGCAGAGTCGCCAGCTGTAACAACCTGCCTAAAAAATTAATGTTTAGAGTCGCCACCTATTCTACCAAGGCGAATAGGAAACCTATGCAATTAAGAGATCAGGGTAAGATACTATATTCAGGTCGAGGGAAGGTGTTAGGCACCCTCAACCCTTTCCTAAAGGCTAACATTCAAAGATATAGGTTTATGGCAAGGTTTATAAAGAAAGGTGACAGAGAGTAATTATAAAGCTAATTATATTGACAGGATTAGAATTTAGAGGAAGGAGACTCGCCTTGGTTATCCAAGTGCCTACGTATCTCCTTATGGAGAATCAGAGTCAACGTAGTTCGGGGACAGGGTTGTACGCCTTATAATTGAATTTGATGTGTTTTGAAGTTGTTTTGAAATGCGAAGTTCGAAGGTATTTTGAATTACCTTGTCGTAGTTGTGAACATCGCAATGTTTGAAGGGATGAAAATCCGTAGTATCGTGGTTTAGTGTGTTTGAAAAAGTTTTGGAAGTGTTTTAGGATTTGGGCGTACAACCCTGGTTTTAATTTGTTACCGTTAGTTGCAATAATCAATAGGTTTGATTACCACGGCTAACGGATTAAAGGGAGGATTGCTAACCACTATAATCGATAGATTCGATTATCACGAATAGCAAATATGCGTGTTTTAATTATCGTTACTCCTCATAATCGATAGATTCGATTATAAATAATAACGAATTTTGATAAAGGGAAAATGCTAATCATCATAACCAATAGGTTTGGTTAAAACCATTTAGCAAAATAAATTGTTATTTTAATTTATTATTGGATTTGATTAAATAAATTAATCGATTGTTAACCATTGCGACCAATATGTTTAGTCGGAACGAATAACAAATTAAATCCTAAAACTTTGGCCAAGTGGCTAGTGGGATTGGGCGAATCCTAATATATATAACCTTTCTAGGGTTTTTATTGTGATTTAATAGTTAAAACTAATTAAATAAATTAAATCGATAAAATCGAAATAATCGGGAAAATAATCCTAATTAATCATAACCCTAATCCTAGTTATTCTCAATTTAATTTTAACAATCAAAATTATATAGAAAAAAACATTGATTTATTGACACCATTATATTAATAATATAAAACAACTAAAATAAATAAAAACAATTAAAAACCTGGGCATTGATCCTGTGTATTGAAGCTTGAGGAAGCATGGTGAACCTTCAGATTCGTGTCCGTTGGATTTGGCTTGGGTATGATCCAGTGGCGATGGTTGAAGAGTACATGGTGGGCGTACGCTGATCGTATACACTAGATCCATGAGCAGATTACAACATAAGCTGTTATTAAAAAACTCCTGTCGCGTGTGGGGTTCGAACCCCCGTCCTTTCCTTCACCAGTAAGAGCATCTCACCAATCCGACCACGTGCGTTCGCTGTTTATTCAGCATGCCATATGCAAAATATATAAAACAAAACAACATAAGTTCAAATTGCCGCGGCCCTGTAGCTTCTTCTTCCTCTTGTTTTTTCTGAAAACGCAGCGACATTTTCAGCCACATATTTCTTGCGTGGCCTTAGTCCTCCCCCTTTAAAACCTGCAATTTTTCATCAAACAACAACAAATAATAACCCAGATCAAGTTTAGGTACTCTTCCGAATTCAATGAGCTCTTTAATTTTGTCTAATTTTGCCTTAAACTAAAAATCCCAATTTGAAGCTACTAAACCCTATCAATGGAAAATTTCTTAACCTGCAACAAAACTCAAAATAAATGATCCAGATAGCTTATAAACAGAATTATGAACATGTTTATACTCTCAAATACGACTTAGGATTCATTTATGAACGGATTCAGACTCAAAGAAATTTTGACATAAACATGAACACATGAGGGTGTTTCGGCTTGTTTTGGTTGATGATGAAGATCGATTCTTGTTTCAGAAATTCCACATAATCGACTCTGATGCTTGGCTTCGTATGAATCAAAACAGCTCCTTGTCCTGTGTTTCACGATTTTTCTTTACAAGTTTTTTTCGTCTCTTATTTTTCCGGCCAATCCCCCTCTGCATTTGTTAGAAAGCATCCCCTTTATGTTGGTCAATTTAGGTTATTTCTATACCTAATGGGCTTATTGTCCAACTAACTCAATAACTAAAAATAACCCAAATAATAATAATAACAATTTTTTTATTTTAAAATTGGTACTAATAATCCTAATATAATATAAAAATCCTAATCCTAATAATTAATATGATAATCATAACAAAAAAAAAAGGTTTAATAGTTAGTAATTAACATAATAATATAATAATAACCCCAATAATAATAATATTACAAATAAATCTTAATAATAATATCACCTATTATTAATATTAATATTAACAATAAAAATTAATAATATTAAATACTAATAATAAAAAATACTAGTAATAGTACTTCAATAATAAAAAATAAATGTTAAAAAACCCAATAGTAAAAACTAATAAAAATGAATATCCAAAAATGACAGGACTCTTATAATGCAATAATCGGGCCAAATGATTGAGCCCAAATTCCTGCTAATTTTAACCCCATTCTATCTCAGGATACTTTATAAGAGAGCAGGTTTGACAATAGAAATTTCAAACCCCATGACTCTTAATTTTGACCCCTTGATGAGTTAACAGCCGTAGATTTTATCGGGAAAATTTTGGGGTATGACACAAGGGAAACTCGAGTTACTCTTTGGTTTGGGTCTTTTAGAATTTGGGAACTTACGCCTGTTACCCTAGGATTTCGACTTACTAAATAAATGGGCAACTAAGGCCCAAAATTGACAATTGGGCCTCAATTTGGTGAAAAAGGGCCTAAAATTGGTAATTGGGCCTCAAGTTAATATCTACATTACCAGTTGGGTCGAAACGATTCGACCTGATAACGTTTAGTAGTCGAAGCTGTTCGACTAGGAAGATCGTCTGAGGTTTTAGCGTTCGACCAGACCAAAAGGATGCGAAGACTTAAGGATTTCTGGCTGCAAAAATTGAAGTGGAAGTCGAGAGGCAGTAGGAGTTAGGAAGTAGTTCCAGGCAGTTTTCTGGCAGTTCTCACAAGACGCGTGGAAGTCTCACAATTGAAGATCTTGCATGTCGAAGACACGTGTTGACTGATAATCAGTCGACCGTTAGTAGTAGTTATTTTTATTTTCTATTTAAGCAAGTTTTATAGGGATAGTTAGGGGTCCGCATTTTCTACATAAACACAAGTAAACTCAAATCTCTTCGCAATGAGTAACGAATGCAACTTTAAAATGTACGTATGCGTACCAGTTTAATTAATGCAATCACTTTACATTACATTTTATCTTTCAGTGCACATTTACTGCCTTTTTATTGCTTTGGTTTACTTTAAAGCCTTTAATTTCAGTGTTTACTTTTACGTTAAAGTCACTATTTACATTTAATACAAATCAGATACACATAATATAACAAAATAGAGCAATCAGTCCTGGAGTATTCTAGTTGACTCCGCAAAGTAACCTTTAAAAAGGAAACTAGCGCTTGTTTACCAGTTTTCTGGGTAAACAAATTGGCACGCCCAGTGGGAGCCGTCGGTTGTTCTTTATTTTTCTTTAGTTATGAATGATATTAAGAAGTGGTCGGAAATTAACTAACATGGCTGAAGTTAATACAAATAATTCTGATCTTTCTGGAAATCAAGGAGGTGTTCTGACCGGAGGAACACCACAAAATGCCGCAGATTCGTCCCTAGTTGGAGCAACGAATAATGGTGGATCGACGGCAGCAATATTGGTATCATCACCAACGAATGTACGGTCACCGTTTAATCCATTACGACCGTCGTTTCATGGAATGCTACCTCCACCAGGGTTTATTCCTCAGTTTGGAATGCCCACGTCTATGATGCAAGGTTTGCACACAAATCCTTCATTATATTCTGACAGCATAATGGCTACAAGCACATCAAGTCTGGGGGGTCGACCTATAAGTATGGGATATAATCACCAGACTTTACCATCTTTGAGTACTACGTCAATGTTGTCAATTCGACAACAAATGGACGAAAGTAATCATGAAATGGTGAATGCCCTTACTCAACAGATGGGAATTGTTTTCACTCCCATGATAAATAACACGAATCAAAGTTATGAAATATTGGCTGGACAGATGGCCAGAATTGCAGATTTCTTTGGAGCGCCTCCACAACCAAACTTTTCAACCGCTCAAGGGTCGAACACGAGGGGGGCCGAACCTTTAGGACAATGAGATCAAATTGAGCAGGAGATACCTAGGATAGTACAAAGGCATCAAGATGCTGACCAGGTTCTTAGGAACATCCAGCAAGATGTCAATGTTGGACACAATAATATCTCTAATGTAGTCGAACAAATTTTAGTCCAAAATGGGATAAATGTAGGTCTGCATAGACCAAATTTCGTTTCCCCGTTGTCAGAATATATAAGGCAAACAGAATTGCCCAGGGGTTGGAAAGTTCCAAAATTCACCAAATTTGCTGGCGAGACTGGCGAGTCGACAGTTGAACATATTGCTAGGTTCCAGACTGAGGCTGGAGAAATAGCAAACAATGAAAATCTAAAGATGAAGTATTTTCCAAGTTCTTTAACGAAAAATGCATTTACTTGGTTCACGACATTAGCTACCCAATCTTTGTTCTCATGGAACCAATTAGAGCGATTGTTCCATGAACAATTTTATATGGGACAGTCGAAAATTAGTTTGAAAGAATTAGCCGAAGTTAGGCGAAAGGGTACAGAACCAGTCGATGATTATCTAAACCGTTTTAGGTTACTAAAAGCTAGATGTTTTACACAAATTCCTGAACATGAGTTAGTCGAAATGGCTGCAGGCGGGTTAGATTATTCTATCAGGAAGAAGTTAGATACCCAACATTTGAGAGATATGGCGCAACTAGCAGACAGAGTACGCCAGGTCGAAAGGCTAAATGCTGAAAAGGCTAGGGCTAGTTAGTATCATAAGAAGGAGAAAATAGCTTATGTTACTACAGGTGAGTTTGATTCTAATAGCGACGATGAATACGAAGAGGGAGAGGTTAACGTGGCTGAATTAAAGCCAGGACCACCTTATATTTGTAAATTGCTTAAACCTTCAAAAGATAAAAATCTGGTTGAAAGTAAAAATGAGAAATTCTCTAGTAAGACGTATTCATTTGATATAACGAAATGTGATGAAATATTTGATTTGTTGGTTTCTGACGGACAAATCATAGTACCCCCGGGACTAAAAAATCCTCCTCTTGAACAAAAGAAAAAAAGAGGATTTTGTAAATTTCATAATTTCTTGGGTCATAAAACTTCTCAATGTGTCCTTTTCAGGGATTTGGTGCAAAAGGCCTTAAAAGAAGGAAGGTTACAGTTTGGAGAAAAGCCAAAGTCATCAATGCAAGTTGATACTGATCCTTTGCGAGTCGAAGAGGCTCACTATACTGAGCTTGCTGACGTGATGATGGTCGAAACCACTGATGGTTTCGTTAGAAAGCAAAATGGTGCTACTGATGGCAAAGTTTTGAACATGGTTTATCCTGAACCAAAAGAAATTCTTTTGAAATTCCTGGAGAGATGCCATAATAACAACTCTCAAGTTGGATTATGTCCAAGGTGTGATGCTGTTTTCAACGTGAGTGCTGCAAATAAAGTGAGGTTCGACCCTCGTCGAGGCAAGAATCGTCAATTCATATATACAGGAGAAAACAGTGGTCGAAGGGCTGGAGAATACAGGAAGATGTTTGAAAAGCCAAGGACTTTCCGTCCCAAAACGGATGTCCCTGAAGACAAATGGGTGCGACCCATTAACTTCAGAGGTAAACATCCAGAATGGCAGATACAGGGCGATGGAACCAATGCTGAAGGTTCTTGGACGGATAGTGGATCAAAAAGAAAAGATTACATATCTCCAAACTACAAAGGAAAGAACCCCATGACTCGAACGCAATGGAGGCGTTACCAAAGAAGCCACAAGAATGGACAAGAGGGTTCAAAAATGGTGCAGGCAGGATTTTCTCACTATCAGTCAAAACCCTTTCATAGGAAGTTGACTGAGGAGCAGGCTAAAATAGCAAATGAAAGATTAGCTGCTGGGATGATCCTAGGAAAGAAATTGATCAAAGAATTGGTTGACGACGATGCTCCAATCCCCAATACAGAAAAAGAGCCTGGGTATTCTCCATTGTCAAACGAAGAAGTCGATGATAACTTTGACATAGAGTCAGATGAATTGCTAATCGACTGTGGGATTGTTTCTGTACTCCCAGCTGCGTTCGACAGAATCTCTGAGGTATCTGAGAATGAAGATGATTTTCTTCCTGACGAGAATGTGGAAGAAACACCTGTTTGTTATTATGTGATGGGAAAAGGAGTGGTAGAAGAACAAAAAGTTGTGTTCGAGAGGCCAGGTCGAGGAATGATGTATCATTTGAAGCCCCTATTCATAAGGGCAAAAGTAGACGGAGTGCCTATAAATAAAGTATTTGTCGACGGTGGGGCTGCAGTAAACTTAATGCCTTATTCCTCACTACAGAAAGTAGGAAAGACTGACAAAGACTTAAGACCCCATAATATGGTACTGTCTAATTATGAGGGTAAGACAAGTGGAATACTTGGAGTAATTCAAGTGAAACTAGCTGTTGGTTCGTCTGTCAGGTCGACCGTATTCATGGTGATCGCATCTCAGGCAAATTTTAAACTGCTGTTGGGTCGGGAATGGATCCACGGGATTGGAGCAGTTCCTTCCACCTTACATCAGCGTGTAGCTATTTGGAGGTCAGATGGTATAGTGGAAAATATTGAAGCTGACCAAAGTTATTACAAAACCGAAAGTGGTCGCAGACATTTCGACCAGCATTTGGCAAATGTAGCTCCTTGCTATAAAGCAGAAGATGTATATCCTTCTGATGAAAGCGTGTCTAAGTATCTGAACTTAGATCCAAATTATGGTTTCATTTGGAATAAAGAAGATCCTAATGAACCATTGAACCAGGAAGGTCCTCCAGAACAGAGGACAACGGTCAAAGACGATGACCACTGAGTCAGAATACCTGGCTCGAATAACGGCTTATTTGGCCGAAAACAACGAAAGAGCGGTTTTAGAAGCTGAATTAGAGAAAGAAATGGTTGTTGAGGCCATGATGATGGTAAAGCATGAAAACAATCAAGAAGCCAATCACCAAGTCGAACGACTCGACGGGATATACGATGACGAACCTTTGGGTTTCGAAATGGATCCATCAGGATTAGTAAAAAGGATGCAAGCTCAAGATCCTCTTGAGGAACTTGATCTAGGTGATGGGATCCTTAAAAGGCCTACTTATGTAAGTACGAGGCTTACAAATGGCCTAAAAGCCAAGTTGATTCGACTATTGAAAGAATACAAAGATTGTTTTGCATGGGATTACAATGAAATGCCTGGTTTAAGTCGACAGCTGGTGGAGCATCGATTACCATTAAACCCAGGGAAGAAACCTATCAAGCAGCTTCCTAGGAGATTTGCGCCGGAAGTTATGGAAAAAATCAAAGTGGAAATTGAAAGATTGCTGAAAAGCAAGTTTATTCGAACTGCGAGGTATGTCGAATGGTGAAGCAACTGGAAAACTCATCGAAACAAATACAATGAAGTCGCCATCGAACATCTATTTATCCTACATACAGGAATGGAAAATATCGAAGAAAACCAAATAACAAGCAATGGTCTCAGAGAATGGGTAAGGGTGTCTGTTACGCGAGGGGAAGGTATTAGCACCCCTCACGTCTGTGGTACTCCACAGGATCCATTCTTGCTAATTTTCTAATCTAAGGGTATGTGTGTGTGTATCATGCTATGTGTAAAGGGAAACATGCAATGGAGGATATACAAATAAGAGGAAACATGCAAATAATAAGAAAATAAGATAAGAAGAAAAGGCCGAACAAAATAAAGGAAAAGAGAAAAGATCGCTCGCTAGGGTGTTCGTACCCTGTGCCTACGTACCTCCAATGTGCAATGGAGAAATCAGAGCGCCGTAGTTCGGCCCAAAAGTTTCTGTTTCTATCTCGATTCACGACTCCTAGAGAAACGGAACCGAGCACCCTAAGGGAGCATGCAAACAAGGAGCGTCACAAAGATCCTAGCAAACATGGCATGTGAACAGGCATCACAAGTGATAATGCGAACAGGCATCGCAAACAACATGTAACGGGCATACATGTGCAAGTGTGTGAACAAGCATCACAAAGATAACGCGAACAAGCATCGCGAACAACATGTAACAGGCATACATGTGCAAGTGTGAACAAGCATCACAAAGATATCATACGAACAAGCATCGCAGATAAGAAGATAGTGAACAAGCATCACATCCATATGGCATACAATCGAGCTCCGCTCGAGAAACAAACAAACTACCGAAGTGGTAATCAATGCAAATGCAACACACAAACGAGCTTAGCTCGTAAAGCAAGCAAACTACCGAAGTAGTGACCTGGGAACTAGGGAGACGTTCTAGCTAACGGGGAAAGTCCTCTGAAGCCACCGTCCACGGGGAAAGTCCTCCGAGACGGGTGAACAAGACGATGACGGGAAATAAACGTTCTAGCTAACGGGGAAAGTCCTCCGAAGCCACCGTCCACGGGGAAAGTCCTCCGAGACAGATGAACAAGACAATAACTGGAAATAACCGTTCTAGCTAACGGGGAAAGTCCTCCGAAGCAACCGTCCATGGGGAAAGTCCTCCGAGACGGTTGAACAAGACAATAACTGGAAATAAACGTTCTAGCTAACGGGGAAAGTCCTCCGAAGCTACCGTCCACGGGGAAAGTCCTCCGAGACGGGTGAACAAGGCAATAACTGGAAATAGACTGAAAGCAGTAAACAAACAAAAACAGAGCCTCTTTCGAGGGCTTGGCCAGATGAATGCCTAGGTCCTACTTCTCATGGCAAATATGATGCTGCATGCCTACCCTACTTCTCATGGCAAGGTATGGTGCGCGAAAGAGTAAAAAGGACAAAGGGGATACCGAGCGGATAGCAAATCCGCAGTGAGCTAGCAACGCAAGCAGAACTAAGAAACTTCACGTAATCTAACATCCAGCAGAGCCAGGAGTCCAGCATAAGCGTCAAAGCGATGCAGTGTGAAAATAAATCACAACCGCTTTGTGGTGCGTATCAGACACAACCACACAAGCTACCTGCGAGAAACACAATCCAGACAATACGAGAATATACATCTCAATGGATGAGAGATCAGGAATAAGTTCGTGTCCCACAAATAAAGTGGAACACAACACAAGTCAAGTCACATCGGAAGCGAGTTCGTGTCCCACAAATAAAGTGGAACACGAAGCAAGTCGAATCGCAATCGAAGGCTCTCTCGAAGTACCTCGCATATCTCAGCAAACAAATCAGTAGTAACAAGGAAGCACGCTATAGAAAATACTAGCAACTAGATTCTAATTAAATCCTAAACAAAAATCTAACAAGATTAAATTGTTTTTTATGACATTTTTATCTAAGAACAAGAGAACAAATTATGTAACAAAATATCAAATTCTAACAAAGAAATATTACATGTTTTTATTCATTTTGATCATGTAAAAGTCTAACAAAACAATTGATTTCATGTCATTTTATTACATAGCAAAAATAAGAAACAAAAAGCTAATTCTAAACATGCAAAAATGGTGGATCAAGGGGGGTTTATTGTTGAAATTAGTGGTGCAAACAGAGGTAAGGGCGCATGGCCCATGGCAGAACTTGGCCCATCAGATTTTTGTATTGTTTTCAGCATGACCAAAAAACAGAGATGGTGCGTGGGCTATAGGGAGGTGCAAATTGGAATTTCGTGTGGAAGGCCCAATGAATTGATCAATCCACATCAGATTTTTGCTTGATCCACATCAATTAATCCAGATTTTTTTATCTCAAACTCAATTAACCAAACCTTATGCTGTTACAATTAACCAACCTAAACTCTATCCACTAATCACGCTTATATACAATTAAACATTTGACTCATCACTTAATCAAAGTAGAAATTAAACACAAAGAGGGTTTAGGTTTTACATGAATCTGGAACAGATGAGATTTCCTCTTCACTCTCAACGCTCTCCGTGAACGGCAACGGCGCGGTGCTAGATTCTCCGGCGAACCTCCGTCTACCTCCGGTGAGCGCCCTCTTCCCTCTCATACGAACCTCTCAACCTCTCCGTATCGATCTCTTTCGACTTCATCTCTCAGTTCCGCTTTCTCGTTCAATACGCAAATCATTGAAGCTGTGGCGTGATGAATGATGATGTTGTCATGAGCGAAGTTTCAGATGCGCTTCGCGATGAAGAGAAGTTTCGATCTGTGTTGATGATCTGATGTGATATTGTCGCAGCGTAATGAAGGTGGTGAACACTGTTGCGTATTGCAGATTTGGTGATGGAGATGTTGTTGATTCTAAGGGAGATGATTGAAGAGCGAGTGGTGAGATTCAGTGTGAAGATTTATGAGGGAGTGAGGTTCTGAGTTTATTACTAGTGAATTTTTGCTATCTCTGTTTGTGATTCTCTTGCGCAGGTTAATTTTGTGGTTGAAGGATCGATGAAGGTTCTTGACAAGAGAAAGATGAAGAACGTCAAGAAGATTGGAGAAGGTCATTGAAGATTGAAGAGAACCGAAGTTTGTTACAGGTTGTTACGATTCTCTTCTGTGGTGAGTTCTCCATCTGAGTTTGTTATTGAATTTTCTGTTTTCCTTCGAAAGATTTGCGTGAGTTTTCTGCAGAGAGGTTGAAGATTGGAGAAAGATGAAGAATCTGTGAATGGAGATTTGTTATGGCGATGGATGAAGCAGATGAAGAGAGGAAGGTGAAGATCTTGGCGGTGATGAGTGAAGAGGAGATTAGGAATCTGTTACATTTCTTTTTGTTTTCTCTGATTTTTTTGTTATGAAAACTCCCCTTTTTTTTTCTGCAGAATTCTGTTTTCTCTTGTCGGTTATTGAACCGGTTCTTTGGTCTGCTAGCTGAAGACTCATGGTTCAGCTTTTGAATTTTTGTAATGAATGATAACACTGGTTTTTTTTGTATTGAATGGTCTTGTATAGAATTTATTTTGTAATGTAACATGGATTGAATATGTGTAATGGACTATAGAATTTTCTTGTAACATGATACTTTTTTTCTAATGAATTTTGAACGAGGAATAACGTGCATCTTGAATAAGCTCTTGACAATTTTGAATGATGGATCTTGTATGAAAATACTTGAAAACTCTTGCGATCACTCTTTTTTTAATTTCATGTTTAAAGGATCCTTAAAGATGATTGAAATCGTGAATAAACCTTTACTCTTGCATAAACGATCCTTAAATTCGAACCAACTTTTTCTTGAAGCCAACTTATCATACAAAACTTTAGCTCAAATGCATCCAAAGACAAGCGACTCCATCACCAAGCTATAATACCTTGCACTCTAAGCCTCATCCGATTGGAGAATATACTCAAGACCTTAATTTGATGGATAATACAATGATGAGCTCTTGATACGCACACAAACCAATTAGAATAAACCTTTTGCCCATGTGCACGGATGAATAAAAGATCTTAACCCATTCGAAAGAGAAATGGCCTGATCCACGAGCGTTGAGAAAATCCTCAGATGAACCGAACTGCCTTGAAACAATAAGAATCTTTTAATTTTTCCTTGATTTTCGAACGAAGAAATAAACGTCCCTCATAACTTATGGCACAGATAAGAGGGCAAATTTTGGGGTGCAACAGCTGCCCCTATTCAAACTTCTTGAACCTGACGAGTGAGAAACGAAAGTTTTGAACCGTTGAGGTGGAAGGAGATTGAATACTAGAATGAACTCGAAAATTTGCGCTCTTGATCAATAGAAGATTCCATCTTGCAATAAGAAGGAATATACCACCCCGCAAGCGGGGAGAAAAAACTTCAATTGATCTGGATAATTAAATAAGCTCCAACTTGCGATAAGAAGGAACGGGCACCCACAGGCAGGGGAAACACTTCAAATGATCTGGGCATCAAGAGAAGGAACATCTCGACTGATCTGAATATCAGACGTAGCAGATGTCTCCGAACTTGCATCGGGATAGATGTCTTAAGTCGATCTGGGAATCGAGGGAGATACATCGGTTGAATCGGACATCAACTGGTAATAGGTATCTCTGATCTGGGAATCATGATCTGGGAATCAGGGAAGACATCTCTTCTGATGCGATTAAATCATCAGGTAGATATTCCTACTAATCTGGGAATTAGCGGCTAGCTCCTTCGTAAGACCACGGGGATCCGGAGGCGGTTCCTTCAACTGAACTGGAAATCAGGATAGGAACAATATCTCTTCCGAACTGTGTACGCCGGGGAAAGAATGCCTTTAAACTGATCTGGACATGATGCCAGAAAATAAGTAGGACAATCTTCATCTGAAAGACAAAGTCGATCAGGCAAACATCTCCATCTGATCTGATGATATCAGTGGCTTGCTCCTTCGTAAGACCACGGGGATCCGGAGGCGGTTCCTTCAACTAATTTGAATCTGAATATTAGGATAGGAACAGATGTTTCTTCCGAACTGTGTACGCCGGGTAAAGAAAACGTCCTCAACTGATGGTTAGGCATCAGGACTGGGCAAACGAGTTTCTTCTTCTGAACGAACTAAATCGTCAGGGAGTAGATATTTCCAACTGATCTGATGCATCAGAGGGCTTGCTCCTTCGGAAGATCTATAGAGATCCGGAGGCGGTTCCTTCAACTAATCTGAATATCAGGATAGGAACAAATATCTTCCACCGATCTGGGGGCATCGGGAATAGGAATGTCTTTGAACTGATCTAAGCTATGCCAGAAAATAAGTAGAACAATCCTCTTCTGATTCAAAACATCAGGATAAGCGCCTGTAATGACTAGGCGAATATTGTTCTCTAGGGAACATTTGAATCTGGATAACTTTCCTGCAGAAAGAAACATATATGATATGATTCATGCATGATACATGTATGAATGTATATGGAATAACGCTTCCGAGGAGGAAGACGTTACACGTTTAGAGAATGCTATGCAAATGATGCATGATTCGGGCGTTGCTTAGGGAAACCACGGGGGAGCACTGAATTGCTGAAGCAGTCCTGAAGAGAGCATAGAACTCGGCGTGGAGGACAAGATGAGTGACCAAGGTTCACCATTGCGAGCTAACAAAGATGGATCGGAAATCTGCTGGAGATGATCAAATCTAGACCCGAGCTCTGGTTGGGGAATAAATCCTGCTTGGGGATACCCAAGCAACTTTCCTGGAGAAGCAACCTCTCGACATACTGGGGATATGGAGATGTGAGCAAGTCATGAAGACAACTCTGATAGGGAGTGACAAACTTGCTGGTGCATGAAGCATTCCGCTGGGGAAATCCTTGAAGGACGCAAATTCCACTAAGGATGCACAAGAATCTCTGCTGAGGAAAGAATTCAGTGGGGAAGATGAATACTTCTACATAACGATCCACTGGGGAGATGAGAGATCCACTGGGGATAAGGAACTTAGCATAAGAACCTTTGTTAAGACCACTCCACTGGGGAATAAGATGACTCTCTTGGGGAAAACAATTCCATCTGTTGGAGAGAGATGCTCTACTGGGGAAAATGAGGAACTTTGGCAAGGAACCTCATTTAGAGTTTTATGGGGAATCAGATACCATTCAATCATGATTCAAATGGGGAGAAGACACTCCACTGGGGAATGAGGCTTCTGAAGCACGAAGATTGCATTGAGATGTGCTTTGCTGAGGAGATGAGAATCTTCGAACAAAGAAAACCTCATCTGAATGTACTCAGCTGGGGAATAAGAATCTCTCACTTAGCTAGATCTGCCAATGCACTGACATGATGCACTCAAAAGGATGTACCCACAATGGGCAAATGCAAAAGCAAACAGATTGTCCCACATATTGGCTTTGAAACTTTCCAAACAAGCAATGGATTCAATGAGCTGATAGGCAAGCTATGATTAGAACACCAAACAAGTATCAGCCAGAGTATCAAACAGGCATTGGCTTTCCGAGAGAGTGCCACCAGGAAGTGGGCTTAATGGGTCAAGCAAGTGTTGACTTCAAAGGGACCAAACAGGCATTGGCTTTCATAGTATTCTGCATATTCATATTGATTGCAAAAATGCCAACAAGTATTGGACTTTCAGCTTCTAACTGCTGAGGATGACGCCCTGATGGTTCTCAAGTTCATAAGTTGTTTAGCTCACACCCAAACTTTAAACTGAACACCTCCTGATGAGGAAAGAATGCCACTGTATAGTGTCTTGCCCCAGCCTGTAAGGACTTTGAAGGAATTCGTCTCGTAAGGATTTCATGATATTCGTGCTATCATAGCCAACTTGTCCTAGTATCATGAACTTTGGAACCATGCTCCTGCCTGACATGTATTGGAGGTAGCTTCAATTGTGCTTGGATGAATGCCCCTGATTGCTTAGCACTTAGAGAGATTCTTCGAATCTTGACCTGATTTCCTCAGATTGATTGAAAACTTACTCGATAGAGTAATCAAATGCTTTTGTGCCCCTGAAGGTGATCAGACTTGAGATATTGCTGCCTCTGCTCAGCGGAGCTCGGAAGACAACTTGTCCTTCGGGAGGATAAAACTTTTTCATCTGAAGTTCATGATAGAAACTTTCCTGATGTTAAGCACTTGTTCATAAGCAAAGAATGTTTATTATGAGAAATATAATTCTAATGCAAAGAGTATGTTTGTCTTGAAGTTAAAAGAAACTTTTTGAAAAGATGTCGTAACATCGATTTTTTTTGAAAGAAAGATGGTGTGATACCAACTCAAGCGTTTAGCGGATCTCCTAAGAGTCAGCTTACCGTATTCTCGTGTATAGTCTGCTTTCGAATTAACCATGCTTCAATTAGGACTTTTCAGGGTTGTAACGTGGCCAGGTTCACGGTTTGAGAAAAAAAAGGATTTTTAGGCTCAAATTATTTGGTGCCCACCCCCTTCATGATGTTCTCCAGTCCTAAGTTCAGTTAACTTGACACGAGCATTCATCTTTCAAAAGGAACTTGAGATGGTTGAGGAATTGATGAGGCGTTCGGACACGGCAGTCACTTTACCTTTCATTTCTTGGTGACTGATCACACGACTTTGTTCTTTTGATAAGGATTCTTATTTTGTAATCCTTGTTTGCTTTGCTCTGCTTTTCTTTTTTTTTCGTTTCCCTAACTTTTGCCTGGACAAATTCGTTTGAATTTTGATTTAGATGTCCAGCGGGATGCCCTAACTTTTGCCTAAGTCACTTGTTTTCAAGTTGTTGACTTAGCGGGCTTTTCTTCTTTTTTTGATTTATTCTTTTCTTTTGAACAAGTCGTGTGATCCTGAATCTATGATTTGTTAGAAGTGATTGTGACTGCCTGAGTCTTTGATTGATGAAGAATTATCATTGTGGTATCATCATATTTTGACCTCTTGATGTGAGGGATAAACCACAGCGGCTTTGATGTTGGTCTCGACCTCCTGATGTGAGGGATAAATTTGATGTCTCGACCTCCTGAGGTGAGGGATAACCGTTGTGGATTTGACTTTCCTCAACCTTTTGAAAGATAGCCATTGTTGTATCCTCAGATGTAGCTCATGATAAATTTTGAATGCTCGATCAGGTTAACTGAATACTACCCGTCCCTGGTTAAATGTGAGGGTTTTTTCGTATAGAAAAGAAACTCCTACTTCAAGGCTCAAAGGGGTTAACGAAGGTCTATCTCCCTTATATCTCCAGTGTTTGGGAATTTGAAACAATGCCTGTACATCATCAACAGGGTTCTACTCAAGAGCACACCATTTGAGTTTTGGTATTATGTTCATCATCCTCCCTTCGGAGTTATCATGCTTTATTAACAAGAGTTGAGTATCACAAAAAGCATAGAAAACATATATGAGCAAAAGCGAATGGATTTTTTCAAGACAAACATATCCAATGCATTATGATTATAGTTCAAAAACAAACAAGTTTTGCATACAAACAGAATTGAACAAAACAAGAAAGTTTAAACATGAACATGCATGATGATTCAGGAATTGCCAATGTTGAGGAGATCCTTTCCGTATGGACTTATTGCTTCAGAAGATCCGCTAAGTCAAATGAGAACTTCAATTCTGGACTTCAAGTGCGAACGTGATAGCTTTTGAGCCAATCAGGTCTTGAACCTTTTCTTTGAATGGCTTAGAGTCTTCAACCAGATAACCAAGTACCCCCAGAGTGGAAAGCACACCAAGCACTACATCAGAACACTTTAGATCACTTCCTGGAAGAAGATTTCGGCAAAGTCATACAGAAGTTGTAAGTGTTCAGCTTTTAGGGATTTGAGTCGTGCAAGTGGTGCACAAACTCAAGATACAAGGCGTCTTGCTTATCCCTCGGTCGGGAGCCCCAAATACAGCGACTGGAATTTGTGAATACTTTAGGGATTTGAGCTGCCAATGACGCGAACTCAAGAACATGGAGTCTTGCTTATCCCTCGGTCGGGAGCCCTAAATACAGCTACTGAAACAGAAAAAACCATCATGAATGGAGGAAACTTGTATTACTATCGGCGAGCAACAATAACCTCTGACGCTTGGCTATCAAAGTCATTACTTGGAACACACAATATCTGGCGAAGGAAACCTCTGGCAGTACCAATTGCAAGTGATTCTCATGAGTTACCTCCTCGAGGAAGAACAAACATTCTACTTGCAGCAGATGAAATGGGATTGACTGGTAGGAACCATTATGAGTAAACTCCGACATCTCTGCACCAACAAATTTTTAGACTTTGTGTACCTCAACACCTTGTAAGGCATGACATTATGATCAGGTGCCCCCAGAATGGAAAACACCGAGTATTGTCATCGAAATCAGGAGAGCTATCTGTGGTGAGAAAGATCCAAAGCAACGGATCTTAACCAATTGAAATTCCATCAAGCAGGGAAGCAACTGATCATAAGGCATTAGGGTTCTCATAGCTTGTTTCCCTTACTCTTTCCGTCTCGGTTGACAAGCAAAGGTTGTTGAAGAGGAAATTCCAAGAGAGGAGGTGATTCGGGACATGAAGCAGAACCTTGAGAATGAGAGGTGTGCACTTGCGGATCACTCTTACTTACTGTTTGGCAGAAGATTCTGGCAAAGTCACATGGAATTTATAATGCTTTAGGGATTCGAGCAATGCAAATGGTGCAATGCTCAAGATAGACAATGTCTTGCTTATCCCTCGTGCGGGAGCCCCAAGCAATTTCAAAGACTTGTAGGTTCTAACGTCACGACCAGGTGCCCCAGATAGAATTCACACCTAGTGTCATCGTCATCAAGCAGCGGATTTGTAGACATCCACACAGTACGGAGCTTAACCAGTTGCAAGTAAAGCAAGCATGGAAGCAAGTGAGCATAAGATAAGTCTTCAAAAAGAACCTCAACTGAGCTTTCCTCTTGATCACCCCACAAAGTTGTTCCATGACTAATCTCTGAACAAACAATAAGAACAAGTCAAGTCTTTGAGTCTGGTGAGAGTACCAAGTCTGAATAAGAGATCCTCAATCCTGAACACCTGTTATGCATGGAATGTATGAGATGCATGATATGAATGCAATGCCATGTTCATTCAATTTCCAAGGGATCCTCGTGTTTTGATTTTTGGCAACAAAGAGATGGAAAAGCTCGGCACGAGGCTTAAAGATATGATTCCTTGGAAATGGAAGGAACATGTATGCTATTATTTTTGTACATCATTTTTTTGGAAAGTAAATATGCAATGATGCAAGGTTGTGGGAACCACAATACTGGATGTAGTTGCACTGCTGCAAAATCACACTGCTCAGACTCAAAGGTTTGGCGTAGTTTCAGGACACCAAGGACCAATTAACCGCTGATAGAACCACTCCTGTTGTACCACGTCTGAATAGAACCAAAAGTAACAGGATCAAAGCTCCGCCGTCGTTTCAGAATACCAAAATATCGGGCACAATGAGAACAGACCAAATAAAGGTCCGACCCCAAATCTGGAGAAGCAAATGGTAGGTAGGAGCCACGGTTTCCTGTCCCATCCCAAAACCTCACAGGTAGGAATCCTAAACACACACATGATGTCCCTAATGGTCGCCAAGAATTTCGAACAAACAATGAGAGCGCCTGCCTACGGCAATAAGCATGCCGGACAAGGATCGCCTCACCGAGTCCTCTCCTGGTTGTGGTATGCTATGCTAACTCTACGTGCCAGGCGCCACGAGAGCCAACATAACTATCCACGCTAATCTAAGTGTATACTTGGTCTGGGTAATGGACCTTTTACCTCACAGTAACATCCCGCCCGCCAAGAAAAACAACCAGCCAGCACAGCAGTATATCCAGAATATGGAAAGCGGTAAACACATAGATGCAAATGCATGCAAGCAATATATACAAATGATGCTAGCAGTAAACACACAAACACCCACAGAAAAGAAAGCGGTAAACACATAGATGCAAATGCATGCAAGCAATATATACAAATGATGCGAGTAATAAACACACAAACAACCACAGAAAAGGAATCAAGCAAGAACTAGGAACGACACTCGGATGGTCCCCAGTGGAGTCGCCAGCTGAAGCAACTGGAAAACTCATCGAAACAAATACAATGAAGTCGCCATCGAACATCTATTTATCCTACATACAGGAATGGAAAATATCGAAGAAAACCAAATAACAAGCAATGGTCTCAGAGAATGGGTAAGGGTGTCTGTTACGCGAGGGGAAGGTATTAGCACCCCTCACGTCTGTGGTACTCCACAGGATCCATTCTTGCTAATTTTCTAATCTAAGGGTATGTGTGTGTGTATCATGCTATGTGTAAAGGGAAACATGCAATGGAGGATATACAAATAAGAGGAAACATGCAAATAATAAGAAAATAAGATAAGAAGAAAAGGCCGAACAAAATAAAGGAAAAGAGAAAAGATCGCTCGCTAGGGTGTTCGTACCCTGTGCCTACGTACCTCCAATGTGCAATGGAGAAATCAGAGCGCCGTAGTTCGGCCCAAAAGTTTCTGTTTCTATCTCGATTCACGACTCCTAGAGAAACGGAACCGAGCACCCTAAGGGAGCATGCAAACAAGGAGCGTCACAAAGATCCTAGCAAACATGGCATGTGAACAGGCATCACAAGTGATAATGCGAACAGGCATCGCAAACAACATGTAACGGGCATACATGTGCAAGTGTGTGAACAAGCATCACAAAGATAACGCGAACAAGCATCGCGAACAACATGTAACAGGCATACATGTGCAAGTGTGAACAAGCATCACAAAGATATCATACGAACAAGCATCGCAGATAAGAAGATAGTGAACAAGCATCACATCCATATGGCATACAATCGAGCTCCGCTCGAGAAACAAACAAACTACCGAAGTGGTAATCAATGCAAATGCAACACACAAACGAGCTTAGCTCGTAAAGCAAGCAAACTACCGAAGTAGTGACCTGGGAACTAGGGAGACGTTCTAGCTAACGGGGAAAGTCCTCTGAAGCCACCGTCCACGGGGAAAGTCCTCCGAGACGGGTGAACAAGACGATGACGGGAAATAAACGTTCTAGCTAACGGGGAAAGTCCTCCGAAGCCACCGTCCACGGGGAAAGTCCTCCGAGACAGATGAACAAGACAATAACTGGAAATAACCGTTCTAGCTAACGGGGAAAGTCCTCCGAAGCAACCGTCCATGGGGAAAGTCCTCCGAGACGGTTGAACAAGACAATAACTGGAAATAAACGTTCTAGCTAACGGGGAAAGTCCTCCGAAGCTACCGTCCACGGGGAAAGTCCTCCGAGACGGGTGAACAAGGCAATAACTGGAAATAGACTGAAAGCAGTAAACAAACAAAAACAGAGCCTCTTTCGAGGGCTTGGCCAGATGAATGCCTAGGTCCTACTTCTCATGGCAAATATGATGCTGCATGCCTACCCTACTTCTCATGGCAAGGTATGGTGCGCGAAAGAGTAAAAAGGACAAAGGGGATACCGAGCGGATAGCAAATCCGCAGTGAGCTAGCAACGCAAGCAGAACTAAGAAACTTCACGTAATCTAACATCCAGCAGAGCCAGGAGTCCAGCATAAGCGTCAAAGCGATGCAGTGTGAAAATAAATCACAACCGCTTTGTGGTGCGTATCAGACACAACCACACAAGCTACCTGCGAGAAACACAATCCAGACAATACGAGAATATACATCTCAATGGATGAGAGATCAGGAATAAGTTCGTGTCCCACAAATAAAGTGGAACACAACACAAGTCAAGTCACATCGGAAGCGAGTTCGTGTCCCACAAATAAAGTGGAACACGAAGCAAGTCGAATCGCAATCGAAGGCTCTCTCGAAGTACCTCGCATATCTCAGCAAACAAATCAGTAGTAACAAGGAAGCACGCTATAGAAAATACTAGCAACTAGATTCTAATTAAATCCTAAACAAAAATCTAACAAGATTAAATTGTTTTTTATGACATTTTTATCTAAGAACAAGAGAACAAATTATGTAACAAAATATCAAATTCTAACAAAGAAATATTACATGTTTTTATTCATTTTGATCATGTAAAAGTCTAACAAAACAATTGATTTCATGTCATTTTATTACATAGCAAAAATAAGAAACAAAAAGCTAATTCTAAACATGCAAAAATGGTGGATCAAGGGGGGTTTATTGTTGAAATTAGTGGTGCAAACAGAGGTAAGGGCGCATGGCCCATGGCAGAACTTGGCCCATCAGATTTTTGTATTGTTTTCAGCATGACCAAAAAACAGAGATGGTGCGTGGGCTATAGGGAGGTGCAAATTGGAATTTCGTGTGGAAGGCCCAATGAATTGATCAATCCACATCAGATTTTTGCTTGATCCACATCAATTAATCCAGATTTTTTTATCTCAAACTCAATTAACCAAACCTTATGCTGTTACAATTAACCAACCTAAACTCTATCCACTAATCACGCTTATATACAATTAAACATTTGACTCATCACTTAATCAAAGTAGAAATTAAACACAAAGAGGGTTTAGGTTTTACATGAATCTGGAACAGATGAGATTTCCTCTTCACTCTCAACGCTCTCCGTGAACGGCAACGGCGCGGTGCTAGATTCTCCGGCGAACCTCCGTCTACCTCCGGTGAGCGCCCTCTTCCCTCTCATACGAACCTCTCAACCTCTCCGTATCGATCTCTTTCGACTTCATCTCTCAGTTCCGCTTTCTCGTTCAATACGCAAATCATTGAAGCTGTGGCGTGATGAATGATGATGTTGTCATGAGCGAAGTTTCAGATGCGCTTCGCGATGAAGAGAAGTTTCGATCTGTGTTGATGATCTGATGTGATATTGTCGCAGCGTAATGAAGGTGGTGAACACTGTTGCGTATTGCAGATTTGGTGATGGAGATGTTGTTGATTCTAAGGGAGATGATTGAAGAGCGAGTGGTGAGATTCAGTGTGAAGATTTATGAGGGAGTGAGGTTCTGAGTTTATTACTAGTGAATTTTTGCTATCTCTGTTTGTGATTCTCTTGCGCAGGTTAATTTTGTGGTTGAAGGATCGATGAAGGTTCTTGACAAGAGAAAGATGAAGAACGTCAAGAAGATTGGAGAAGTTCATTGAAGATTGAAGAGAACCGAAGTTTGTTACAGGTTGTTACGATTCTCTTCTGTGGTGAGTTCTCCATCTGAGTTTGTTATTGAATTTTCTGTTTTCCTTCGAAAGATTTGCGTGAGTTTTCTGCAGAGAGGTTGAAGATTGGAGAAAGATGAAGAATCTGTGAATGGAGATTTGTTATGGCGATGGATGAAGCAGATGAAGAGAGGAAGGTGAAGATCTTGGCGGTGATGAGTGAAGAGGAGATTAGGAATCTGTTACATTTCTTTTTGTTTTCTCTGATTTTTTTGTTATGAAAACTCCCCTTTTTTTTTCTGCAGAATTCTGTTTTCTCTTGTCGGTTATTGAACCGGTTCTTTGGTCTGCTAGCTGAAGACTCATGGTTCAGCTTTTGAATTTTTGTAATGAATGATAACACTGGTTTTTTTTGTATTGAATGGTCTTGTATAGAATTTATTTTGTAATGTAACATGGATTGAATATGTGTAATGGACTATAGAATTTTCTTGTAACATGATACTTTTTTTCTAATGAATTTTGAACGAGGAATAACGTGCATCTTGAATAAGCTCTTGACAATTTTGAATGATGGATCTTGTATGAAAATACTTGAAAACTCTTGCGATCACTCTTTTTTTAATTTCATGTTTAAAGGATCCTTAAAGATGATTGAAATCGTGAATAAACCTTTACTCTTGCATAAACGATCCTTAAATTCGAACCAACTTTTTCTTGAAGCCAACTTATCATACAAAACTTTAGCTCAAATGCATCCAAAGACAAGCGACTCCATCACCAAGCTATAATACCTTGCACTCTAAGCCTCATCCGATTGGAGAATATACTCAAGACCTTAATTTGATGGATAATACAATGATGAGCTCTTGATACGCACACAAACCAATTAGAATAAACCTTTTGCCCATGTGCACGGATGAATAAAAGATCTTAACCCATTCGAAAGAGAAATGGCCTGATCCACGAGCGTTGAGAAAATCCTCAGATGAACCGAACTGCCTTGAAACAATAAGAATCTTTTAATTTTTCCTTGATTTTCGAACGAAGAAATAAACGTCCCTCATAACTTATGGCACAGATAAGAGGGCAAATTTTGGGGTGCAACAAATGGTTAGCTAATATAGTACCGGTCATAAAGAAAAATGGTAGCCTCCGTGTATGCATAGATTTCAGAGATTTAAATAAGGCTACTCCTAAAGATGAATATCCCATGCCAGTCGCTGAAATGTTAGTCGACTCTGCAGCCGGATTTGAATACCTCAGCTTATTGGATGGATATTCAGGTTATAACCAAATTTTTATAGCTGGCGAAGATGTGCCGAAGACGGCGTTTTCGATGCCCAGGTGCTTTGGGAACTTATGAATGGGTAGTAATGCCTTTTGGTTTAAAAAATGTTGGCGCTACATACCAACGAGCCATGAATTCCATGTTTCATGATTTTATTGACAAATTTATGCAAGTTTATATTGATGATATTGTAATAAAATCTAACTCTGAAAATGGACACTTAGACCATCTTCGACAATCTTTTGAACGAATGAGGAAATAGGGACTCAAAATGAATCCTTTAAAATGTGCTTTTGGTGTACATGCAGGGGATTTCCTGGGTTTCGTGGTTCACAAGAAAGGCATTGAAATAAATCAAAATAAGACGAAAGCGATCTTGGAGCTAAAAGCGCCAGAAACAAAGAAACAACTCCAGTCATTGTTGGGGAAGATTAATTTCTTGAGGAGATTTATCTTAAATCTAAGTGGCAAGACGAAGATCTTTTCACCACTTGTAAAGCTCAAGAATCAAGATCAGTTCAAATGGGAGATAGAGCATCAACAGGCATTCGACCAAATAAAAGCGTATTTAACTAAGCCTCCTATTTTACTACCCCCCAATAGGACAAAGAGTATGAAATTATACATAGCTGCATCAGGCTCGACAATTGGGAGTATGTTGGCCCAAGAAGATGATAATGGCGTCGAAAGAGCTATATATTATCTAAGTCGAACCTTAATAGATGCTGAGACTAGGTATAATGATATTGAAAAATTATGCTTATGTTTATATTTTTCATGTAACAAACTTAAGCAATATATAAAGCCTGTTGATGTGTATGTGTCCTCTCATTTTGATATCATTAAACATATGTTGTCTAAGCCAATTTTGCATAGTCGAATTGGTAAGTGAGCATTAGCGCTAACTGAATTCTCCTTAACATATGTTCTTTTAAAGGCTATGAAAGGACAAGTTGTGGCTGATTTTATAGTCGACCATGGGTTAGTTGACTCGTCTGTGAATCAAGTCGAGCAAACTAACTGGAAATTGTTTTTTGATGGTTCTAGTCACAAAAATGGTTCAGGCATTGTAGTCCTAATTATTTCCCCTGAGGGACTTCCAACTAATGAAGTATTAAATAAATTGGGTCAATTGTCGACGTCAAAATTCGAGGGGGTAGATGATGATGTCGAAAATAAAAATTTGTATGCCTTGGAGATTTTTGCCATCGACAATATGACTAATGCCGAGGATGTATTGTTGAAAATTCACATAAGAAAATAAAAGACCAAGAGACTATATTAAAATGGCTAAATCGAGCCAATCATTACAAAAGTTTCTTACAAAGCATATTGGCGATCATTACAAAATTATAGCCAGTCAGTCGAGGAACAAAATTACAGAGCAGGAAAATTGTTCCTAAAGTAGTCTAACTTCAGTGTCTCAAAATCAATTTTAGAATCAAGTCGAGACAGGTTTTGTTTAAGCTGTCGAATGTTACTCTCTAACTTGAGCGCATTTTCACCATGACCAAGTCCTTTCAAGACTTCTTGGTTAATAGTTTCAGGTGAAGGGATTTCTTCACTTTGAGCCAAACTAATTTTTTGGCGCTCAAGACTTTGAATTTTTTTGTTAAGATCATCAATTTGTGCTTTGTAATTAGCAATCTGGTTGTTGATCTCTCCTTGCTTATCAGAAAACTTCAGAGTTTTCTCTTGAAATTGTTCAACCTTTTTGGTCGAAGCTGCGCTAGCATCCCATTCTCTCTCCAGTTCACGCTCTTTATTTTTCGCCTGAAGAGTGAGATTCTTCTTCATCATAAGGTCCCTCCAGATTTGGTCGAAGTACGCCTCAAAATCAAAGAAGAATTGAACAACAGCTGGTGGAAGAGAGGCTTTGATCAATAAATCTAGGATCTTAGGAATTTCTCCACCAAGATGTTCAGAACTCCCAAGAACAGCGAGAAACTCAGGTTCGTTCAGATGAGCTTTCAGCTGGCATATAGTTTCGACAAGGGAAGCATCAATCTCAGCATCAGGATTGGTCGATTGAGCCGGAATCTCAAAAGAGCTTGGTCGCAACTTCTGAAGTCGAAAGAGAGCCTCCAAAGGATTAGTCTTCTTCAAATCTAGAATTTCTTCTTGACTAAGAGAACTGTTGGAGTTAGTGTCATCAGCAATAGAATGATGTTTTGACTGAGAAGCTGCGTTATGTTCTGGTCGAGGGATATCTTCAGCAAATTTTGTGGCAAGAGTCTGTTCGATGGTGGATTTACCTTGAGGATTTGTTTGGCTTTGACCCGGAGTGTTCGCCGAATCAGTGTTGCTTCCAAAAGCAGTCAAGAGTAGCTTCAACAATCTTTTCAGCAATCTCGACAATCTTTTCTTGAGTATGGTCGACAGTTGGTGCATTCTATTCAAGAAAGGTGTTAGAAGATAGGTGTATCAAAATGCAACATATTGGAAAAGAATGTTAAGTTACCTCAGTAAGGATTTGAGATGAAGAAATGGTTGGAGCTGGTTGAGGTTCGACGACCACGTTGGGAATGTTTTTGGTAATGTTCCGTTGCTTTGGTGGAGACGGAAGCGGGGTTTGTGAAAAAATGTCACTCTCATGATTTGGTGGAGAGGTAGTTTCCTCTGAGTCAGCAGAGACTACCAACTGAAGAGGAAAATGACAATTAACAGAGGTTGAAATAGCATCGACGAAAAAATAAAAGTTAAGACAAATACCTTTCTAACAGTCTTATTCTTCTTGGTGATGGCATTACTTGATGTACTGGGACGTTTTCGACCTGATTTAGAATCAGAGGCTTCGACTTGAGTAGCAGGATCAAACCCTGAAAGGTCTAAGCTAAGAATTAAAACAGTGCCACTAATAATGAGGAAACGAAAACAAATGAAAAAGTACTTACTTATCGTGAGTTTTTTTTCCAGTTGGTCGAATGCAACATTCAGTTTCTTGGAAAAAGAATCTCCATTAAAGAGTTGGTAATATTCAGACCACCATTCATTAAACTCTTTAGTTGTGAAGTAAGAGTTTTGAAAGGTGAAAGTGGGATGTTCCAAAGATTGTTTGTTATGGAACTTTAAGCAGTCAAGATGTTGACGAGCCGTGAATAGTCGACCAGAATAACAAATGTCTTTGTCATGTGAATACAGGCTTTTGGGTAGCATTTGGCTCAAACCAAATTGTCGAGAGACCAAGTTTGGTTGGTAGCTTACAAACCCATAGCATTTACCTGTTGACTCAATGCGGTGGGAAAGAAGCGTTGGAGTCAGAAAAGCAGCCCAAATAGCATTTAAGTGAGCTCGAAGGGTTGGAGTATTTCCAGGGAAAACGGCTTTAAACCAGGTTGGCCCAAAACATCTGTTGGAAAAAGGGGCCATAGAAGCTATGAATATTTTACATTCAGAAAATAATTTCACATATTTGAGAAGGTTAGGCCTATTAGACTCGCCTTGAGGAGTTTGAAAAGCAAGTTTGACACCTTCGACCCTCCTATCATACATAACCTCCAGAACAGAGCGGGAGACGGTATATCCAATATGTGACTCGAAGGTGGCATTCAACCAATGTTGTAAGAGCCAATAAGGTCCCGACAGAGAAAGTTGCTTTGGGGTTTCATGAAGACGTTTGATTCTTAGGGATGCTATGCTTAAAGTATGATAGAGATAGGCGAGAAGAAGCTTACCTAAAGAGACTTTTCGACCTTCATGAATTTGAATAGCCAAAGGTATGTAAGCTTTAGCAATCTGAACTGATCCTGGGAAGAAAAGATAGTATGACAACCAGTAGGTGAGAAAAGCAACATGCTCTTCGTCAGAAACTTCTTCTGTCGTCTTATCAAAATGATCTTGCATTTACTTGGTAATGGTGGCATTGTTGAAGTTGAAATTCATTTCTGTGGGAAGAGTTGGGTCGAAAATCTCACCCAATGGTGAAAGCCCTGTAATGGCAGCCACGTCGAAGAGAGTTGGAGTCACCATCCCACAAGGAAAGTGGAAAGTGTTAGTCGAACCTTCCCAGAAGAAAATCGAGGCAATGAGCATGGGAGGACAAACTCCATGACCCGTTCTGGATAATTGTATAACGTCGAAAATGCCCAATTCTTCCCACCGTTGTTGTTTTTTCGCTTGAATCTTGTTAAGCCAAGCCAAGTATTCCTTGTTACCAGGAGCTGGGGTTGAACGGAATACCCTAAGCGAAGGATCCATGAACTTCAAATCAAGGGGGCGTGGTTGGTCAAAAGCCACAGGCATGGTGGTTTGGAAGCAGGGAAAGAAACCAGCGGTTTGTTCTGGGTCGTAACGGTGGTCAGGTAATGGCCCTGAGAAAGCCATCAGTTTATCAGTAATCTGGAAGGGAATTAACATCTGGTTCTGCCAAATGATGGCTTTAGCTTCAGAAAGGTTAGGTTGGGGAATGAAATCTACTCCTTGTTCCTCTTCTTCACGAGACATAATAAACCCTAAAGGGTTCGCGCCCGTAGCATACACAGTGGTGTTAGTGGCTGTAGCTGCCATTGTTGTGTATGAAGAAAAGAAGAAGGAAATGGGTAAAAGGTTAAAGAAGTGAGTCTTTCTGAAACGTATGAAGAGAGGAGTGCTTTCTGAGTGAGAAAAGAAGTAAAGCGAGAAGAAAGAAAGAAAAGAGAGAAAGAAGTTGTATATATATGCAAGCTGTTGATGACGTCATTAGAAATCGTGTAAAGAAGAAGTTGTAAAATCAAAAGTCACGTCAAGGAAATGCTTTGAAAGCTGGGTTCAGAAAGTGGGAGCAGTTAATAGCCCATTACCTAGCGTTTAGGTAATAATTAGTGCCTGGGAAAACGAAACGTAATCATGGCGTAATGGGAATTAACAAAAGTCGAAACCCAAGAAAGAGCTGAAACGACAACTTTCTCTTTCCTAAAGTCAGTCGAAAGAAGTCGCTTGGAGGGGCAATTTGTTACCCTAGGATTTCGACTTACTAAATAAATGGGCATCTAAGGCCCAAAATTGGCAATTGGGCCTCAATTTGGTAAAAAAAGGGCCTAAAATTGGTAATTGGGCCTCAAGTTAATATCTACATTACCAGTTGGGTCGAAACGATTCGACCAGATAACGTTTAGTAGTCGAAGTTGTTCGACTAGGAAGATTGTCTGAGGTTTTAGCGTTCGACCAGACCAAAAGGATGCGAAGACTTAAGGATTTCTGGCTGCAAAAACTGAAGTGGAAGTCGAGAGGCAATAGGAGTTAGGAAGCAGTTCCAGGCAGTTTTCTGGCAGTTCTCACAAGACGCGTGGAAGTCTCACAATTGAAGATCTTGCATGTCGAAGACACGTGTTGACTGATAATCAGTCGACCGTTAGTAGTAGTTATTTTTATTTTCTATTTAAGCAAGTTTTATAGGGATAGTTAGGGGTCCGCATTTTCTACATAAACACAAGTAAACTCAAATCTCTGCGCAATGAGTAACGAGTGCAACTTTAAAATGTACGTATGCGTACCAGTTTAATTAATGCAATCATTTTACATTACATTTTATCTTTCAGTGCACATTTACTGCCTTTTTATTGCTTTGGTTTACTTTAAAGCCTTTAATTTCAATGTTTACTTTTACGTTAAAGTCACTATTTACATTTAATACAAATCAGATACACATAATATAACAAAATAGAGCAATCAGTCCTGGATTATTCTAGTTGACTCCGCAAAGTAACCTTTAAAAAGGAAACTAGCGCTTGTTTACCAGTTTTCTAGGTAAACAACGCCCGAATGGTTCCCTAAAGCAAGGGAGATCCAAGCACTCGAATGATTCCCTAAAGCAAGGGAGATTCAAGCTTCCATTCCCTTTTTAATGATTTTCACTTTTTTATTAATGTTTTTTTTAGTGTCTTCTTTGTATTTTTTAAAGGGACTTTATTTGAGTATTTTTAGATGTTTTAGTGTTGAAAAGAAAAAGAATGAAAAGAGGGAACTATTCCTAATTTCTATATCCATGTTATTATAAACCTAAAAGAAAGGGAGAAAAGTCTATTTAAGTATTTCACAATATATTGAAAATATTCACAAGCAACGGTATTTTTTATTCGTGTTCAAAAACTATTTTCAAGAATTAAACTAAAACTACTATTATTTTATTATTGTGAGAACCAAGCAAAATTTAAAGAAAATTAACAAATGAAATTCTAATCACAACAATTATTTCTAAAAATCCAATTAGTAGGAAAATATTTTTGTTATTTTATTTAAGGAAAAAAACAATTAATATGCAAAAATAATAAAAGAAAGGGAATCATTTTTATTTATTTTTATTCACAGCAGAGGGGGGTGCAAAAGTATTTTCCATATGAACTAAAAATTAGTTAACAACAAGACGGGCCAGAAAACAGGCGGTGTAGAAATAGTAAGGCGCTTGGCCCAATCCACTAGGCACAAGGTGTGTTAGCAAATGGGGAGTATGGCTCCAAAACTTGATCCTTGGGCCCAAAACCGATTGGCCTCGGTCCATTATACTATCTATTCAGCTTTTGTCAATTTCATTTAAACAGCACGTGACAATTTTTAGCACATAGTTATATTTATGCATGTGACATGAAGGGGATTAAAATGTATATCAACTGGTCACAAATTTTTAAGTCACAAGAGGACAAAAGGACGCCACAACCAATCATAGTCCTCCACCTAATCATCTAATCATATGAGTAAAAACAAAAATAACAGAATGATAGGAAATTAGCCAATAAGAAGTGGACACGCAAACGGAACGGAAAATAGAAACAGGCCAAAACTCAGACGTCGGAGCTAAACTCTGATCGTCTTCTCTGATAGCTCCACGGCGGAGATAGCATCAGATTTTCCAGAAATCCAAGAGAGCGGTGTCGCTCGACTCGGATTCTCGCGGTGAACATGGATCCGTCATTAATTTTCTCCGAATCGTTCCCTAACCTCGAAATCGAGAGTATATTCCTAAGCCTTAACATAGTCAAAGCTTCCTACAACCAAGACTACTTGCAGAGTTCATGTATATTAATCATTCATTTCGTGGAAAACGAAAACAAGATCAAGGAGCAAAGATTCCAAACCAATACCGGCAACAGATCCATTCCAGATGTATATGACCATAAGGTACCTTTCTACGATGCTGAGAAGTTTCAGAGGCTTACCTGAATGATTTTCTTTGAGTCAACAGAGAAGGAAATCGCTGTGAATCCAAGCCTCCAACGATGCAGATGCGTATGCGTGAGTCGATTCCTATAGCGTGAGTCTTCAAATGGAGAATGGAGTATTATCGTCTTGCATCATGGTGAATCTCAGAAGTAGCTGTAGGATGAGTCGTCGCGACGGTTAGGCGAAGAGAATTGAAGCGCTGGTTGTTACTATGGCAGTTGCAGAATGAGAGTGACGGTGTTGATGATGATGCGGATCAATGGAGGTTGAAGGTGGTTACAGTGGTGGTTAGAGGCGGAGGAGAATGGTGGTTGAAGAGTTTGTTGTGGCGGTTTAAAGTTTGTTACAGTGATGTAACAAAATTCTTGGAGAGAGAGAGAAGGTAGTGAGAGTGAAGTGAAGAAAAAATGGGGAAGAGGAAAGTGAGAGTGAGGGCGTTTTGAGAAGTGGACGATAATGAGTGTGTGTGAGTGCAAGTGAGAGTGAGGGTGTTTTGTAGTATCTCACTCTAATGCCTTTCACGTGTGCAGTATATGCATGGGCTTTTGTGGTAAGTAATGACTTGGTGTATGTTGCAAATAAAGCTCAACCTTCCCTTGGTTCAACATGATCATGATGATGACTTTGTGAGCTTATATCTTCTTCCATGAGCTACCCCTTATTTCCAACTCTAGACCAATGTAAAGAGGATACATAATAGAAGAAGATTGATGTTGAGAAGTTTGAAGGAACACACCTGTAGCCCGTTCAAAAGTTGCTTGCAAAGTGATGACATACCACTGCACACTACCTGCGCGCGTGACATGGAATTTTATGCCTGATGCCTTTGCTAATATGCACTTTCCAGGAGCATGACTTTGGATGTCTCTAACTAGATCAATATGTGTCCAAAATTAATAATCTTGATCTTGTTGGATAGAGGGCATGGCAAAGAATATTTTAAGATCAAGCTTGTTCAAAATAGAGACTTGTGGAGAAAAAAAATGGACTTGAAGTTGGCACACCATGTGTTTGATGATGTGCCTGCGCACGACCTGGATTTCTGCCTTGGCCAGATGCTTGACTTGGTCAGGGTGAGGGCATGACTTTGAACATCCACAATTGATTCAATATCCACCCAATTTACTCAATTCTTGTTTCATTGCATAGAGGGCATGGAGGAGAATAGATGCATACCAAGTTTGTATTCATAGCACACTTGTATACCTCTAAAATCACCTTGAAACTTGGCATGCCACATGTTTGATGAAATGTCAGGTCATGACCTGGTCCATGACCTGAATAGTGACTTGGCTCAAATGACTTTTCAGCAACTTCAAATCATTTTATCTCTTCATACAAGCTTCAAATGAAGAAATGTCCAACTACAAAGTTGTTCTCCTCCATGAGAGGAACAACTTTGATATTGGAAATTTCTCCAAAAAATGCCATTTGCCACGTGTAAATCAGGGCTGAAGTGGACTGCTCATCAAGATTTAAAACCCTCAAAAATTTTCTAAGTGTCAAAACTTTCCACTTTTGTCATTTTTCTATTTTTGGCAACTTTTTGTCAAACTCCTGATTTTATCCATCCTTTGACTTTTTTTGACTGATTCTCCACCAAAAGTCAATATTTGGATAATTCTACTGATTTTGACCCAAAAGTCAACTATTTTGATTTTCCTGATTATTGATGAAATTTTTTATTAAATCTTCTCCAGTCAAATCCAGTCAAATGAACACATCCACATGGCCAGTATGAAAGCTTCTCACTCACAAAATCCATTCCTGATTAAATGTTGACCAGAAAGTCAGCTGGTTGACTTTGGTCAAAGAAACCCTGATTATGATGATTTGGGCAATCAAATGTCTCTTGAACTTGTACCTCCTCACTAATGCCATGAACTGGATGAAAACCCTGATTTCAAAGGATCTTGGGCAAAATGATGACACCCCACATTAGGCTTCAAGTCTCTCCTTATGACCAAGGATCAATGATACAGATGCATGCAATGATATGACCTGAATGGATGTATGTTTATGAGTTGCAAGCCAGATAAATAAGGGTAGGACAAATTTGGGGTATGACAAGACACTAGACCAAATTGACATTCTGCATTGTTCTTTAGGAATGCTCTTGTTCTGATGGGATCATCTTTCTTTCCAATAATAACATCTTCTGGATGAGCAGAGTTGAGTCTAGAAGATCTTCTGAGTGTCGGCTCTTCAGATATTCTGAGATTCTCTAAAGAAGCTGCAACTTGATCATCTGTTACATCCTTTCCTTTGGGTTCTTCATGATCTGAGTTATATATATATATATATATATATATATGCAAAATTCTCAAACTGCTTTGACTTTTCAATGCCAAACTTATCATCAAATCTGATATTGATTGATTCCTCAACTATCAGAGTTTCAGTATTGTATACTCTGTAGCCCTTAGAGCATTCAGAATATCCAAGTAGAAGACACTTTTGAGCTTTAGAATCAAACTTGTTCAGATGATCTTTAGTATTCAGAATATAACAGACACATCCAAATGGATGAAAATATGAAATGTTGGGCTTTCCGTTCCTCCAGAATTCATAAGGAGTCTTATTTAGAATAGGTCTTATGGAGATTCTATTCTGAATATAACAAGCTATGTTAATTTCTTCTGATCAGAAATGCTTAGCCATATTAGTCTCATTGATCATGGTTCTGGCCAATTCTTGTAGAGTCATATTCTTTCGTTCTACAACTCCATTTTGCTGTGGAGTTCTAGGACAAGAGAAATTATGGGCAATACCATTTTCTTTGAAATAAATTTCAAAGAATCTATTCTCAAATTCACCACCATGATCACTTCTGACTTTTATTATTTTGCATTCCTTTTCAGATTGAATCTGATTGCAGAAGTCAAAGAACAGAGAATTTGACTCATCCTTGTGTTTTAAGAACTTTACTCAAGTCCATCTGCTATAGTCGTCTACAATGACCAATCCATATTTCTTGCCTTTGATTGATGCTGTTTTGACTGGGCCAAGAAAATAATGTGCAGAAGTTCTAAAGGCCTAGAGGAAGAGACAACATTTTTATACTTGAATGCAGGTTTTGAAAACTTCCCTTTCTGATATGCTTCACAAAGAGCATCTGATTTATATTTCAGATTAGGGAGTCCTCTGACCAGATTAAGTTTGTTGATCTGAGAAATCTTTCTCAAACTAGCATGACCTAATCTTCTGTGCCAGACCAACTGCTCTTTGTTAACAGACAGAAGGTAAGTAACCTTTTGATTCTTAAGATCTGAAAGATAAATCTTATAAATGTTGTTCTTTCTCTTTCATGTAAATAGGATTGAGCTGTCCTTCTGACTAATAGCTTTTCAAGACTTTTGATTGAAGATTATGTCATAACCATTGTCACTTAATTGAATTAAGGACAATAAGTTATGAGTTAATCCATCTACTAAAAGAACATTAGTTATAGATGGAGAGTTACCAATATATATGGTTCATGAGCCAATGATTTTTCCCTTCTGGTTCCCTCTAAACATTACTTCTCCAGCAGATTTAAGTTCCAAGCTTTGGAACATAGACCTTCTTCCCGTCATGTGACTTGAGCACCCAGAGTCCAGGTACCATGACATGTTTGTCTTTTGCGCTGTGAAAGAGATCTGCAACAGGAATTATATTTTCCTTTGGTACCCACATTCTTTTGGGTCCTTTTGGGTTAGTCCTTCTCAAATTCTGATTGAACTGAGATTTCACATAAGATTTACCAGAATGTGTGATATTATATTTCTTTATGTGTGTAATGTGGAAACTCTTAGAGTGTGATGTGTGCTTAATATCATGAGAGTGACCATACTTGAACTGTTCATACAAAGGTTTGTACTAAATGACCATTTTATCAACACGTTCAAGTTTGTATGGGGTTTCTCCCTCAAAGCCAATACCTATTCTCTTGTTTCCACTTACACCATATATCTTAGAGGCTAGCTGGCTTCTGCTATACCTCTAGATAAAAACTTTCTGAAGCTCAAGTCATATTCTTTCAGAATAATGTTAGTGTTTGGAATAGACTTTTCTGAACTTGAAGATGATTCAACATCTTTAGTTAATTTTAAAACCTTTTCTTTCAGTTCAGAATTTTCTATTTCAAGTCTCTTAGTTTCACATGCAAAGAGCCTCTTGAGCTTTTTGTATTTGATACTAAGTTGACTCTTGACTTCTAGAAGTTTTGATAAGCTGGAAACTAGATCTTCTCTAGTGAGTTCAAAAAATACCTCATCAGAGTCTGAATCAGAAGTAGACTCTTCACCAGCATCAATTGTTGCCATGAGTGCTATGTTGGCTTGCTCATCTTCAGAGTCTGACTCTTGATCTGATGAATCAGAGTCATCCCATGTAGCCATCATGCCTTTCTTTTTCTCAAACTTCTTTCTGGGCTTTTTCCCTCTGAAGCTTTGGACATTCATTCTTGTAGTGTCTAGGTTCCTTGCATTCATAGCACGTCACTTTCTTCTTACCAGATCGTCTGTGTTCAGAAGATTCTCCCTTTTCAGGTCTCTTGAAGTTCTTGAAGTTCTTGAAGTTCTTGAATCTTCTCTACTTGCTTTTCCAGAGTTGATTTACTCTTCTGGATAAGAGAGATGATTCATCTTCTTCTTCTGACTCTGACTCGTCAGATTCTTCTTCTTCAGCCTAAAAAGCTTTAGCACAGTTTTTATTTTTAGATTTTAATGCAATAGACTTACCTTCCTTTTGAGGCTCATTTGCATCCAGATCAAATTTATGACTCCTCAGGGCACTTATCAGCTCTTTAAGAGACACCTCATTCAGATTCTTGGCAATCTTGAAGGCAGTCCCCATGGGTCCCCATCTTCTGGGTAAGCTTATGATAATCTTCGTTACATGATCAGCTTTGGTGTAGCCTTTATCTAGCACTCTCAATCCAGCAGTCAGAGTCTGGAATCTTGAAAACATTGCTTCAATGTTCTCATCATCTTCCATCTTGAATGCTTCATACTTTTGGATGAGATCCAGAGCCTTTGTCTCCTTTACTTGAGCATTTCCCTCATGAGTCATCTTTAGAGATTCAAAGATATCATGAGTTGTTTCTCTATTTGTTATTTTCTCATACTCAGCATGAGAGATAGCATTTAACAATATAGTTCTTGATTTGTGATGATTCTTGAATTCTTTCTTTTGGTCATCACTCATAGCTTGTCTTGTAATCTTGACTCCACGGGCATTTACAGGATGTGTGTAACCATCCAATACTAAATCCCATAAGTCACCATCTTGACAGAGAAAGTAACTTTCAAGTCTATCCTTCCAATACGCAAAGTTCTCACCATCAAAGACTGGTGGTCTATTGTAACCATTGAAGCTATTGCTTCCATTGTTACCATTGTTTTGCTCAGGAGTAGAAGTAGACGTAGTTGTTTCAACCATTTTGTGTTTTTCTCCCTGAATCTTTTCTCTAACATGGTTAAGTGTTTGCACCTAGAATTGGCGCTTTGATGCCAATTGAAGGAGTGAAAAACACTTAGAAAGGGAGATTGAATAAGGGTTCTTTCTCAAAAATGGTAGATAAAAATAAATAACACAATTATTTTTATCCTGGTTCGTTGTTAACTAAACTACTCCAGTCCACCCCTTACAAGGTGATTTACCTCAACTGAGGATTTAATCCACTAATCAAACTGATTAAAATGGTTCTCCACTTAGAAACACTCTAAGTCTTCTAGAGTATCATGATCTCACCTTGATAACTCTAGGAAATCCTTTTACAATCAATGTAAAATAAATGTTACAAGAGATTCAAATGCTTCTAAGTAAGCTATAATCACAAAGTGATTTTTCTCATAAGATTAAGTTCTAACACTCACTAAGATATTACAAAGTTGTGAGGTTGAAGATGAAGTTCTTCTTTGCTTTTGTTTGATTTCAGTTTGACAGTGTTTTGGTTCTTTTGTGCAAGAGTTGTTGCTGCTTCTGAATCAGAACTTCTATATATAGGCGCTGAGGAAAAGTGACCGTTGGGAGCATTTAATGCATTGCGTGAATAGTACACTGCTGCATTTAATGTTTCACACTTTTGTCAACTACCTCGAGCCATGCTTTCACTGCTTTTACTGAGTTTGCCTTTTATAGCTTCTAACGTTCCTTTTGTGAGTCAGAGATTTGACGTTATAGCCTTTTCATTCTTGTACTTGCTTCTGAACTCAGAATATGTAGAATAGACGTTTGAATATCAGAGTCTTCAGCTTTGGTGCAGATGCAACTTCTGTCTTCAGACTTCAGAAGTGCTTTGAGCGTGATACCATCAGAACTTCAGAGCTTTTCTTCTGACTGCCATCTTCTGATGCTTTCCATTTCATGTTTTGATTCTGCAGGACCATCTTCTGATGCCTTGCCAGACCATGTTCTGATGAAGCCATCCAGAACTTTTGGGTCAGAGCTTCTGAGCGCTGATTTTGTGCATACTCTTTTATACTTTTCCTGAAATGGAAAACATGAATAATTAGAGTACCACATTCTCTTATACAAAATTCGTATATAATATTATCATCAAAACTAAGAATATTGATCAGAACATTTCTTGTTCTAACACGAGTCACATTTGAATTGCATTTGAATTGTATTTTAGTTGTTGAAATGATGAGATGTTTGTTGTGACGTGATAATATTATAATTGTGAATTTGAATATGGTGTCGTAATTAATTAATAACACTGTCGTCGTTTGGAAGTTGTTTTGTGATGAAATTGTTGTGAGATGTTAGGTGTTGAGAAGTGGTGAACTATGTATGATCTTTTCTTGCTTTGAATATTATCATACGTTCCTTTATATTGTTTGCTATCTCACCCCTTCTGTTTGAATGTTACTCTTTGTTGGTAACGTGCAGGTAACGACGTGGAATAGCCGTTTACCTTATAGCTCGAGTCGGTGTGTTTATGCTCTAATACGTAGCACTCGGGGGACGTTTATTTGTTTTGATTGTATCGTTATGCCTTGCTGGATTTTGTTGTTGTTGTTGTTGTCTTTGTTTTCAGACATGTTGGATATTTTTGCCATGTTGGCAAATATGTTATGATTTGGATTATGTTGGTATTGAATTCCGCTGCGATGTTATAAAGTTATTTGGATTTAAATGACTATTGGATTATGATTTCCTCCGCTATAAGTGTATATATCTTTATATGTGAGCTTGCATGAGATTTGTTTAAGTTGATAAATGTGACGCCTCGAATCACGATATTTGTTTTAAATAATTTGCACTCTGATTTTCCTATTAATTATGGGGTAGATTTGGGGTGTTACACGGGTTCCACTGAGTCAAGTTTTCTAAAAACTTCTAAAATTCATATCTTGTGATTCGGGTGTCCGTTTGACGCGCCGTTTCGACCGTGGCGAAGCTGAAAGCATTTTCTAATTAATGAGACTGAATTGAGAATCTTTTGAGAAGATTTCTAAAGATGTATAATTCTGGTGTTTGTTGTAAACCGGACTCTGATAGTGCCAGAATGAGTAACCAATGCTTGATTGTGTTGATTGATCTGTGTAAATGAAGAATGAATGATGTTGCATTATGATATTGTTGTATGAAGATGATACCTGTTGTTGCTTTGATTGGCAGTTGAAGAAGGCTTACGCCTTGAAGCAGGCATAGCGGCAAGCAACAAAAGATTTGGAAATATTACTTCGGGATTTATTGTGTCCACAGAGATGGTGAGAATGCTATTCAACAATTTATATGGTCTCGAACTCGGGTTTGAATGAACAAAAAGTGTAAAAATGGAAAAGTAAATATTAACACAAAAGAATTCATTCTTCGGAAAGAGAAGATTTATCAAGTATTGCATATAATCTACTTCTCACAAACTTAAACTAATCGACCAGTTATACTCAACCTACGATACTAGTCTATATCATCACGTATTTCTCACATCAATGTCAATCTCTGGAGCACCTACGAGATCAACTCATAACCAAGGTTTTCTCTAACGCAAAGTCACGAGAACATCTGTATTCTCGTGTCGGCGATCTCTCGCGCGCCGCTCAAACACGAAAGTATTAAGTACATATACCCATAGTGAATGTTAGCTCTAAACCTATATCTAGAGTTCATAAACTAATAGATAATCATCCTAGATAAGTATTCAAGAAGTTTACCTCTAAAGCAACACAAATACTGAGCACAGAGTAAAAATCTAAGACAACAATCAACACAGATTTGTAAAACAAGTTTTATATAACGCCATGGGCAAAAATATACATGAGTTCAAAGTAAATACACACACAAAACCCAACTATAAGAGAAAACACAAAGAGGAAGAGAAATGAACCAAAAATCTCCTGGTTTGTCAGCTCGGTTCGATGCTCAATCCACCTCCAATCATCCAAATGCAAGCATTGTAGTTATTTTCTAACCTAATTTAACCTAAAAATGAGAGTTTGATGAGTTGGGAACAAATACCCCAAAACATAACCTAAGAAATGTGATTTTTGCTCCTTTTAACGAGCTGTTGTCCCAGGATATCTCGCTTAGCGAGCTTAGCACGCTAAGCGGTAGCAGAAAAAAAAACCAATTTCTGTCTTCGCCATAACTTGAGAACCGTAACTCTGAATTGCGTCCGGTTCGAAGCGTTGCAAAGCTTATTAAATGCTCTATATAAAATTGAATAAATGGAAACAAAATTGATGATTTTTATCATCCTTATTTTGAGCCTTGTTCTTTGATGAATTGGTAAAATTTGCATTCTTGAAGCTTAGCGTTTGGCCTTTATTACTCAGTGCTCCAAATATGCATGAGTACCTACAAAATGAATGGAAAACTATTAATAGGTACACAAATGAATCAAAAACATAATTAGGCACATATTTACAAAAAAGTTGAGATTTTATTATAAAAACGGAATGAATATTAATAAGTGCCACAATTTTAGACTTAAAATAATGATATTTTGGCACTTATCAGACTCTCCCCAACTTGAAACTTTGCTTGTCCTCAAAAAAGTCAAATAAATAAAAGAATCAAAAGTAATAAAACAAAGAATTATGAATCAACAAGTTTTGAAAATCAAAAACAAATGTATGGCTCAATACAAAAACGTATAAACAAAGTAAGCACTTACCACTATCCTACAACGATAACATGTAAACGAAACGAATCCTAAGTACAAAAGTCATCCAAAACATTCTAACACAATACAAGCTCACTTCGTGAATCACACCTAGCAAAAATTCATCAATGGATGAAGAATACACACAAACGAGGACTTTGAACACTATCCAACAATCTTGCAAACAAAAGATTAAATTATGCATTCATCCAAAAATCACATTGAAGATACAAAAGCAATAATCGCAAGGGCTTTTCAAGGTTGTAATGTGGCTTGGTTAACAAACAAGGGATAAGTCCTAAGGCTAATCAAAACAAAACTTGCCTAAACCTAAGGGAGTGGTCAATTCACACAGATTCAAACAACACAATTCCGATCAAACTTCTTCCTTATTCCAAGTTGTCAAAACCAAAATACCATACTTATTAGCAAAATTATTCCATACTCTTTTTGTTTTTCTTTTTCAAAACTTTTTCTCTTTTTTTCTTTCTTTTTCACATTTTTTTCTTTTCTTTTATTTTCAACCTCATAGCAACTAACCACAAGTGCACAATCATTTTTCTCCCCAACTTGAATTCAACCACATCATAATATGAATATTCCCTACTTTCTAAGGCAATGTAAACATTCATACAACAACACAAAGTTAAGGGTTCAAGAAAAAAGAATCAACATCCATACAAAAATAAGTGAACTAAATGCAAACATAGAAGTTCAAGAAATAACATGGATGTTGATAAAAAGATCAAAGGCGTTAACAAATGATCACACACTCACAAGGTAAATTGACTATTTGGCTAAGGTGGTTGTGCTCAAAATGAAACAAAAAGCTTGATCCTTTTCATGCTTTCATACAATCAACATAAACAAAAGATTAAGTATAGTAAAATCCAGTTAAAACAAAGATTGTGGCCTCCAGCATATGTAAACAATGGAAAGCTTCTTCACATTTATGGTTCGGGAACTAAAGTGATTCAATCAACAAGCAAGTAATGCGAAATAATAAATGGTATGGTAAATGTACAAATGAAAAGTTTCCTAAACATGTTATGCTATAGAAAGTGATAAATGAGTACCTTGAATGATACAACTTCAAAAACAATATCCTACCATACATCTGCAAGTTGAAACATTCAAGCTTTAGAAAATCACCTAAAAATATTCAATTACCAAACAAAATTTGCATCCAAAAAACCAACAAAAGAATTAGAAAAACAAAACTAGTATCTACTAAAAAATAGCCTTGGTGAAAATGGGAAAAAAGAGTGAACTAAATGGAATAGGAACCCCACTATTACAAAGCAAGAAAACAAAAATTTTCTTTGCTCATTAAGCAAGCTAGACCTCGCTAAGCGATGACAGCAAAAACCAGAAAAACCAAAACAAAATTTGATCTTTCAGCCACCTCCACTTCACCTAAACACCTCAAATACTGAAATATAAACAAAAATTACAACCGTTTGGGTGTCTCCCAACAAGCGTTTATTTTACGTCGTAAGCTCGACACCTTTATTGTTTTGGTGTTTGGAAAGTAGAATCCTCTTGTCATGCCATGGTGACGTCTCACCGTGCAAACCTAAAGAAAGTTTCCTAACCAAAACACTCAACTAATATTACGGGTACAAATATATACAACAATTTCATGAACATAAAAGAAAACACAAGTATAAAAATATGTACACAAACAAACACACACACACACACACACACACACACACATATATATATATATATATATATATATATATATATATATATATATATATATATATATATATATATATATATATATATATATATATATATATATATATATATATACACAAATATGAGCACATACATTTATTATTATACAAAAAGAGAAAGTTGGTGAATGTTGGATACGCAAGTTGAAAAGTGAAGATTTGTAATTAAAGAGCTAATTCAAGATCAACATGTTTCACCAAAATTCACCAACAAAAGTATACTTATATATAACATATACAAGTGAACCTATATGGTGAACATAAACAAGTAAACATGTTCAATTGAAAATATACAAGTGAAACTATACAATATAAACAAAGCTCAAAACCATGAAAACTATTGCGATACAATTCTAACAACCATCTCCGGCAACAACGCAATTTTGTTGAAGCAGACATATCGGCAATCAACAAAAGATTTGGAAATATTACTCCAGGATTTATCGTGTCCACAGAGACGGTGAGAATTCCATTCAACAGTTTATATGGTTTTGAACTCGGGTTTGAATGAACAAAAGTGTAAAAACGGAAAAGTAAATATTAACACAAAAGAATTCATTCTTCGGAAAGAGAAGATTTATCAAGCATTACATATAATCTACTTCTCACAAACTTAAACTTATCGACAAGTTATACTCAACCTATGATACTCGCCTATATCATCACGTATCTCTCACATCAATGTCCATCTTTGGAGCACCTACGAGATCAACTCACAACCAAGGTAATCTCTAACGCAAAGTCATGAGAACATCTGTATTCTCGCGTCGGTGATCTCTCGCGCGCCGCTCAATCACGAAAGCATTAAGTACAAATACCCATAGTGAATGCTAGATATTAATCTATATCTAGAGTTTAGAAACTAACAGAAAATCATCCTAGATAAGGATTCAAGAAGTCTATCTCTAAAGCAACCCAAATGTCGAGCACAGAGCAAAAATCTAAGACAACAATCAACACAGATTTGTAAAACAAGTTTTATATAATGCCATGGGACGGAGATAAATATACATGAGTTCAAAGTAAATACACACACAAAACCCAACTACAAGAGAAAACACAAAGAGAAAGAGAAATGAATAAAAAATCTCTCGATTTGTCAGCTTCGTTCGATGCTCAATCCACCTCCAATCATCCAAATGCAACTTCCATAGTTGTTTTCTAACCTAATATAACCTAAAAATGAGAGTTTGATGAGTTGGGGACAAATACCCCAAAACATAACCTAAAAAATGTGATTTTTGCCCCTTTTAACGAGCTTTTGTCCCAGGAAATCTCGCTTAGCGAGCTTAGCTTGAGCAGAAGAAAACCAATTTTTATCTACGCCATAACTTGAGAACCGTTACTCCGAATTGCGCCCGGTTCAAAGCGTTGGAAAGCTTATTCAATTATCTATCTAACATTGACTAAATGGAAACCAAATTAATGATTTTCTCATCCTTATTTTGAGCCTTATTCTTTGATGAATTGGTAAAATTTGTATTCTTGAAGCTTAGCCTTTGGCTTTTATTACTCAATGCTTCAAATATGCATGAATACCTACAAAATGAATGGAAAACTATTAATCGGTACACAAATGAATCAAAAACCCAAGTATGCACATATTTACACAAAAGTTGGGATTTTATTATAATAACGGAATGAATAGAATCGATAAGTGCCACAATTATATACTCAAAATAACGACATTTTGGCACTTATCAATTACGTGAAGAAGGAGGGAAGAGATTGCATTCTCTTCAAGGTCGATTTTGAAAAGGCGTACGATAAGGTGAATTGGAATTTCCATAGATTTACGATGAGGAGTATGGGTTTTGGCGAATTATGGATGAAATGGATGTAATTGCTAGTATTTAGTAGCAAGATGTCGGTTCTCGTCAATGGAATTTTGAGGAAGGAATTCATAGTGGAGAGAGGTTTGAGACAGGGAGACCCACTTTCTCCTTTCCTTTTTGTCTTAGTGGCCGAAGGTCTACCGTTTTTGGTTTGGAAAGCCACATAAATGGGAGTTTTTTAGGCTTTTACGATAAACGGTAAAAGAAAAATGGATATTTTACAATTCACGGACGATACCTTACTAGTCGGCAAAAGAGGTTGGAATAAAATTTGGGCTATTAAATCCGTGTTGCGGGCTTTCCATTTCGTTTCAGGTTTGGGGATAAACTTCCATAAAAGTAAACTCATCGGCATTAATTTGAACCCGTTTTTCAAGAAAGCGGCTACTGCTTCACTTTCTTGTAAGGTTCAAGATAGTTGTTTTAATTTCTTGGGGATAACTATTGGATGCAATCCTAGAAGAATTTTTGCGTGTCAACTGCTAGTTCTGAAGATGAGAAAACGACTATCTAGCTGGAAGTATCATTTTCTTAGTTTCGGAAGAAGGATAACTCTGTTAAGATCGGTTCTATGTGCTCTTTTAATTTTCACTCTTTTATTCTATAGAATGCCGAAGAAGGTTTCTCGGGAGCTACATAAAATTCAAGGTAACTTTTTGTGGGGGGATTGGAGGATATAAGGAAGATACATTAGGGTAAGTGGGATGATATTTGCCTTCCGGTGGAGAATGGCAGTCTTAGAATTAACAGAATCGATGCATTCAACAAAGCTCTTCTCAACAAATGGCATTGTAGAATTCTTGAGGGGTCAGAATCGTTATGGTACAAAGTGTTGAAGGACCGGTATGGAGACATTTGTTCGAAGGTAGTTAGTAGAGGAGGTTATTATCCTAAATGCTCTTCATCTTCTATTTGTAGGCAGGACCTGTTGGATATAGACAGGAAAGATGGAGATGCCAGATTTGTTAAAAGTTGCAGTTTCCATATAGGTAGGGGTTATACCTCTGATTTTTGGCATGTTAAATGGCTTAATGTTTACTGTTTGAAAGAGGAATTTCCTAGTTGGTTTTTGCTGTCGGAACTGAAAAATGTGGCAGTGGCTGGGCTCGGCTTTTGGAGGACGGATGGCGTTTGGCAGTGGTCCGATTTTGGTATTCCTGCTACGGTCGTGTTTCAGCCGACTGTGTCGGAGGATTTACGGCAACTGCAACTGTTATTGTCTGGGGTTGTTCTATTAAGACAGCAACCAAACCGTGTTGCTTGGAACACGGATAGCAGTAACAGTTTTTCGATCTGCTTGTCATATAAGTGTTATGCGACAGATTTCATTCCTTATGGCCCTTAAGGTGAATTTGATATCGCGTTGGGTTTGAATTGGAGATCTGAGGTTCCTTTCAAAATTAAAGCGTTCGAGTGGCATTGTCTATTGAATAGGCTTCCAACCAGAGACTTGCTTGAGATTAGAGGAATCAATTCACTACTTTGTCTCGTTTATGTGTTTTGTGCAGGAAGTGTCGTGAATCTTTGAATCACCTTATGGTGAATTGTAGTGTGGCATATATTATTTGGAGGGATATGGCGGAGTGGGTTGGTTTTGAAAATGGTTGTGGAGGAGATATGAAAGGCCGTTTTATGGATTGGTTTTATTTCGCCAAATATAAAATGATGAAGAAAGGTAAGTAAGGTTTGATGTGGGTAACTATTTGTTGGAACATTCGGTTTCTTAGGAATGGGATTATTTTAAGGAACGACAATTGGAATGTCTACGATACAATATGGTTTAAAGCTTTGATATGGCGTTAGTCTTTTATTGGTGATATTACCCGTCCCAATTGTAATTTCTATGACTTTTGTAAGGATCCGGTGTTCTTCCTTTCATAGTCTCAATTGGTGTAATTTCGTTTCGCTTGATCTTCCAGCATGTTTCTCTTGTACATGTTTGAGAACTCTTAGTTCTCTTTTTCAATATACTTTGAGCTGATTAAAAAAAAGAGCAACTACTGCACATGCAGGTAAGAAACAAATAGCACCGACACTGAAAAATATGATTCTAGAAAAAACGCATCTAGTGGGCATAGAAAAAACTCTGACAGTCCCAACTACGAATACAATGTTGTCACTAATTCTTATGACTGAAGGAGAGACACATCTCGAAGCAATGAAGGGCTGACTATTCAGAAGGAGAATCAACAAGAGGTTAAGCGAAAAGTGGTAAGCGAGGTTTCTATTCAGGAGAGGTTTTCGTCGAACGTTCAAAACCAAACCAATAGTTTATAGGTGGAAACTAAATCGTACCATACACGTCCGATGTGTCATACCCCAAATTTGCCTACATCGAAGATAATAGTCAAGTTGATTTATTTAAATCTCTTCCATTAATTCTCTTCTCCTTATCAAACGGACACCTTTTTCTCAAAGAAACTTTTTAAAAGTAGATGGCCCATTAAGGTCTTAAGCTTGGCCTATCAATATAATTAGGAGTTTTATGATATAATTTGTTAAAATGATAAAAGAAAACTTGTTTAGTATATGTATATAACTTGTTATGGCATGTATATTTTATATTTTTGGTGTAGACTAACAATAACTATTAAAATGGTTAATTACCTGTCCGTATATATATAGTTACGAGTATATATTGTTAACTAGGGACAATATTTGGCTCAAAGAAAATTGGTTATTATTATTCTGATTTTTATTAACATTATTATTTATTTATTTATTTATTTATCATCATTCATCAGGAGCATTACTACTCTATTATTTATTAAGTGTTAGTATCAATAACTATTATGGTTGATAATCAGTAAATATAATCATTATTGTTGTTAATTAGTGATTAATTATCAAATTTTAATTCTATTATTATCCATTATTCACTTCAACCATTATTATTTAATTAACGATAAATTATTAACTATTATCATTTTAATCATACCATTAATTAATTGTCTTTATTTTATTAATTTATGAGAAGTTGACCAAGTCAACTAGGGTTACAAGAACCCTTTCTTCTTCGACCTCTCCCACCGGTGCCGCTCCAACCCCCTTTACCACCACAAACCCTAATTCGATTTCAACCCAAATCCAACAAGATCAAATATAGAAAAGGAAAGATTTTCATTGATTAAAGATGAAATCAAATACAGATCTGAAGAATACTACAAACCAAAATCTGGATCAATAACGCATAATAAACACCAAATCAAATCCGGAATTAACTTACAATCAATCTCAATCAAACTCATAAACACAAATCAAAATGCAATCAAAATATTTCCTAAATTAAATTGAAACTTAACACTATAAAATCAAACCTAAACTAATGAACAGAAGAAAGAGATGAAACAGAAAAAAGAGTAGAAGAAGAGTTTGTTAAGTAACACTATAAAATCAAACCTAAACTTAACACCAAATCAAGTCTGAAACCCTAATCTCCTTTCTTCCGCCGCTACCTGAAAGAAACACAAAAGGGAGGATTAGAAATCGAAGATCCTGGAAGCAAATCGAAACAAAATCGCGAACATCTACGACGAAAGAAAGGTAACTCCAACACTTAGCTTTGATTTTTGGTTAGTTCATGTTGATATTGGGGTTCGATTTGGGGATTTTCGGGAATAAGAGTTTAAATATTTATGGTTTTTTTTGGGAGATTGCATGAATGTTTTTTTAGGTTGGGGTTGCTCGGTTGTTGTTGTTCTTCATAGAAAAAGAAGAAAGAGAGAAGGAAAATGTAGAGAGAGAAGGACCGGTGGGAACTGGGATAAGGATTCACTGATGTTAGAGCGCGAAAGTCATGCTAACTTTCAACCTTTGTGGGCCATTAGATTAATCTTGTGGTTTTTATATTGACATGTGCCTTTGTTTTTTATTTCTAAAAAGCTATCAAAGCATCATTCAAGATTTCATCTTCTTCCTCTTACAAGTTTGTTGTATCATTGTTATACTTATCATCGACCACACCACCGCCAAACTTGACGTGTCGAATAATTCTTCCTTTAACCATTGCTTTTGAAGCCGCCGACCGCCGCGTCTCTATCCTTCTTCCCGCTTCACGTTTCCATCTTTCGACAAGTTGATGTTGGAATAGTTTTTTTCATGGCTTCGTTAATGAAATTGAATGAAAAGCAACCACATGTAACAAACATACAAAATAAAATACAAAATAAAAGAACTAGTTTCTTGTAAAAAAGAAAAAGAAGAAGAAGCTAAAAGAGATGATAATGGCAAGTGATTTTGTCTTTTAGATCAATCCAAGTGTTAACAAAAACTTGAGAACAAAGAGAAATCAAGTCACTAACATCTCTCTACTAGCATCCATGACCACTGCTTCCGTTGCCGTTATCCACCTCCACTCTGATCACCGTCATCTCATCTGCTAGCATTTCTTAATTCTTCTTGTTTTTTTAATTAAGAAAATTGATATTAAACTTTCATTAAAACCCACCAATTGATGTCGACATATCAAAGATTATCATCGGTGCAACGATGATTGAAGGGGCAAGGTGTGAGGAAGATGGAAGTTTGAAGGAGGTGTGACTATGATGGAAGGTGGAAGAAGGTGCACAGGCGGTGAAAAATAGAAGGATACAGCTTAAGTTAAAATATTTAACTTTTTTCTACGTGGCATGATGTAGTACACAAGATTGATCTGACGAATGATAATGGTTGAAAGTCACCCTGACTTTCCCGTTCAAAGTCAGTGGATCTGCATTGTGAAGGACCCTTACACGTTCCTATTTTGCAAATTAGATAACAATCTAATAATAATTCGGTGTATGCCCGTTACCATGTTTCCTAATTACTTTTTAATCTAAACTAATCTGATGCATAGATATCCGCAAGTCCACTATAAACCCAAGCGCGCACACACTGGATCTCAACGGATCATCACTATTTTGTTTGGGCCTTAACCCACTTATATTCGCACCCTAATTCCTTTGTGTGTCTTATTTTAACTGCAGACAACACCCCTAGCATTCTGGACTCAAATATTCTTTTGGGCCAGGTTTTCTTACTTACAAAACACCCCTAATTTACCTCATTAGACTAAAACGCAACCCCATATAAAACTCGAATAAAAAATAATTAATTTTATTAATTATTTTTTAGCTTGATTAAGTATAATAGCCCTTAATTTTTTATATATAAATAATTAGAGTGTTTTGATTAAGTTATACGGTTAAGTATAAATACTTCATTCTTGTCATTTGTTAAATAAAATAATTCTTAGGGGCAAAATTTGGTAAATATATTTGTAATAGTTAAATAAATGATATCTTATAAATGTTTACATAAGTAATGTATTTTATAAATATTATATAAATGATATACCTCATGATAAGTAATTAGTTAAATGTTTTTTAAATAATATGTTTAATTTATTCTAAAAACACGTTTATCAATATTATTCAACTTTTTATGCATATTTCTACTAATTATTAAATTAACTAATCAATTTAAATTTCGCTATTACTAATCTAATTAAAACTCAATTTTTATAAAAGATATATTGGATAGTGACTTATTTTAAAAATTAATCATGAACTATGTCTACGATTACGCTTATTCAAACTCAGACAAATTCAAAGGAGATTTATAAAATATTTCACAATCCTTAAAAACAATTAACCAACAACTTTAATCCGAACTATGATTATTCTGACTTCCTCTTTGTACTAGAGGATACGTAGGCATAAGATTTTGAAATCCTATCGAGTATAATTATAAAAAAATACTAACATTTGGTTTAATCTTCATAAAAAAATTATTTTTAATGTAGGTAGATGTACGTTTACCGTATCTCAAGTTTAAATCCAAATAAAACCTAAACCTAGAAGGGGTCTCCTTGAATACAAGGAAGACGAAGGGTGCATAACACCTTCCCTCCATTTAACCGACTCGCGAACTTAGAATCTTTAACTTAGGGTAATCCGTTTAATTCCCTTCCTTTAAGATCAAATAAACGGTGGCGACTCTTTACCTTAAAATTTTAGGTCGGTTGCTACACGATGGTCGTGGATCTGAAGAATCAAACTAACAAACTCTCCATTCTTGTTGTTCTCACCAAAAACCCGTTGTTTACGGCTAACAAACCTCCAATTAGTGGGATGAAAATTGTAAAGCATAACACATATAAAATGCATGGCCTAGTGGTTAGGCACTTGTGTTTGTCCCAAAATGTTTTGGGCTCAAAACCATCTTCTAATCACACTATACTTCAAGGACGGATCAAGTTAGAGCTCAAACCACTTGGACCAATAACACAATCAAAGACCATCCAATCAAAGACCATCCAGAGAAAAATCTTGTAGGTAAAACAACACATTAACCCAAACAATTTAAAATCTTGTATCAAACAGTAACTACTACCTCACTAGTCACAAAATGATGAGAATAGGACTCAAGAGTCCTAGAAAGAGAAGGGGCAGGAGGCACCTCCGAAACTAGGGAGAGCTCCTCTTAATACATTTCTATCTATATACCACGGATCCCCATCTTACGATTGAATTGCTCTCTCTGAATATACAATACATGATTCCTTGTAGCCTTAAAATCCTCTAAATCTTTTGTACTATATGTTCGCATCCACTTGTCTTGTTTAAGTTGTAAGATACGTTCATATGTAGCCATAAGATCATCCCAAACACCTAAATCATCTGAACGTGTGGCTTTCTCTAATTTTAGTTCTGCAAGTTGGTATAATGTTTTGACTAGATCATCAATGTCTGCAAGATTACCAGTTCTCAATGATTTCTCCAATTTTTGTTGTGCAATTTGTCTATATGTGTTGACACGTCGTTCTAATCCCCCACTTGTTATAGAGTCCAACTTTTGCAATACGTCAATTGCAATTTGCTCTACCAGTTCGGACTCAATCCTGTTCATTTTAAAAATATAAAATAAAAACAAAACATGTCAACGACGTCGTAATGAGGTCTACATTTTTTTCTACATGATTTTAAAATAGAGTTATCATTTTTATTTTAAAAATAAGTTAGACGTAAATAAATATTATATAAAAAATACGATAAAATATATTTTGTTAAAATAATATTTATAAAAATGAATGATATTTTATTTTTTATGATATATGAATTAAAATGAATATTATATTAGTTGATTTCTCTACAAAATTAAAGAAATATATATTAATTAATAAGATTTTATAATATAATACAGTTTAATTTGATTCGATTCGGTTTGCAAAATATAAATTACAAACTGAATCAAAGCACGCGGTTCGATTTTACGGTTTTTTATTAGATCGGTTATGTTATTTTTGGTTACAAGGTCAGTGCGGTTTTGAAGACCCCTAATCAATACATACATGTTGTGTCTATCTTGTTTGAATTGTTTCACCATTTATACCATGTCACTAGCATTAAATAAATTACTTAATAATAACACTTAGTCTTAAATAGCGTTAAAGTTATAAATGTTTATTTATCACAATGAAAAATATTTTAAATATTGTTTTTACTTATTATAATAATTAGATGAATTATATACTAAAATATGAGTCATCATTAGGAATTTGGGGTTACCATAAAATTTATGCGATGGAGGTGAATAATAATTACCTTGTGCCTAAGCAATCCCAGCCAGAAAAATTTGCTGCCTCTTTCAAAGCTAGCCGCCATGTTTGAACTTTGTTCATATCTCTAAGTTGTTCATGCTCCACCAAGTTAAGTGCATAGCTACCCGTCTGATTCCTTACTTGTGTTGGATGTACATGATAGAAAATTGGCACTAAAATCTGTCCATTATTTTTCTTACATTCCAAGATTTTCACAAGCTCTTCCAAACACCATCTAGAAGAAGCAAAATTTTCTGAGAATACAACTATGGATAATTTGGCATCATTGATTGCCTTTAGAAGTGACGGTGATATTTCATCACCTCTTTCAATCTCTTTGTCAAGGTAAGTTTGGACTTGATGTCTGCTTAATGCGGCCAAAAGATGGCTGGTAAATGTATACCGAGTGTCGTCGCCTCTAAAGCTAATGAAAACGTCGTGGATTTGTTGGGAAATGTTGGATGTAAAAGAAGTTGAAGAAACATTGTATGCCATGAGTTTTCAAAGCTAGCTATTCAATGAAGTGTATGTTGAGTTTTATCTCTTGATGTATATAGTCAAAGCTTATGAAGTATATTCTTTCACTAACGTATGCAATATGAAAAGAAAATATAGTCAAATGAAGAGAAAAATTAAATTTAAAATAGTCAAACTTCTAGTATACGAGAACAATGTGAAAATATAGATATTTATATTTGATTTTAATCTTTATAAAATACTTCCTCCGACCTGAATTATAAACAAATATTTTCTTTTTAAGTTTATTGAATAATGAATGTATCTGATCTACATAAAAGATCAGACATTCATTATTTAATGAACATAAAAAGAAAATATTTGCTTATAATAATACCCAGAAAGAATAAAATAATTCACAACCACCTCATCCTTCAATTGTCTATTAATATACTTTTTTCTCCCTTTATTTTTTTTAATATTTCCTAATCAATTCACTTTCATTCATTGATCTCCCATTGAATAAATACTTGAGATTAAATGAAAAGATACTACCACATAAATATGAATTTAGCATCGTGATTTTCACGTGTTAATATCACATTGCTAGAGACATTTTTCTTGTGTTGAGGGATGTAATCTGATCATAGTAAGATTTCTTATCCTTTCTGCGAGTTTTTAGTTGGAAATGCTTCTCATCTTTTTGCAAAGTTAGCATCGTCGCTGTGGTACAACTTTTGGATGGTTGGGGTGGCAGTTAGTTATTCATCAAATTTTTATGGCATTTTTAGAGTGTAAGGTTAAGTTTAGGGGATGTTTCCCTATTGTTTTCCATGCTGTGATTTGGTCTATATGAAAGAATTGGAAGGGAAAAATATTATTTTTTAGCTTGGAAATGGTTTCTTGGTAAACTAGGGTGAAATCTTGTACTTTCATGAAGTGACTTCAGAATCCTATTTCTACCTGCATCTTTAACATATAAAGTGTTTATCTTGATTCAGGTTGTAGTGGTGAATCTGTGTTCCTCTTTTGTTGGACCTGATCTTTTGATGGTGGATCTAATTAATTTGAGATCTAGCATGTGTTTAACGAGGTGTTTACGAGGTGTTTCTTTAGTAGTGGAGGTTTATTTCCACGTGTTTCCTTTTTTTAGAATAATTTTCTTGTTCATTTGTGGTTGAATTTTTTTATTCATTTAAAAAAAAATGTTAACAAAATAAAATTATACAAAGTTAACCTTAACATATTTTAAACTAAATATCTCTTTTCGTTCCTTATCTTTTACTCGGAGTCTAGTTTTTTCCTTAATTTTTTAAAAGACAATTTTAATCCTTTAGTTATACAAAACATTTCATGTTATTCTTTCCTGTCTATTCTAATAGTCAAAATCAACAAAATAGTTTATGTGATATTGGTGTAAAATTTGAAACGATTAAGTGTCATTTTATTTTGTCAAAGTGAAGATCACTTGTATACAACATAACAAATAAAATTTATTCAAAAAAAAAAAATACAAAATTAATCTCAAGCTAATATGAAGAAGAGGAAGATCATAATCTCAAACTCAAAAATAAATCACAAGTTTAAGATTTTTGTTAAGAAAATATTGATACAAATGTTTTTTTACAATCAAACATCCCTTCCAACAAACACAGGCTCCAACCACATGAAGATAGCTGTGCTTCAATGTTTTTCTATAACAATTCTAATAAATTGATTATCGGGATCGAATAATTAAAGCGTGGGATAGAAATTCAGGATCCATAATTTCATAGATCTATTCAATGAAGTGTTATCAATTGTATCGTAAGGTAATCTCTACTCAACAAAGTGGAGGCTCTATTATTACATACTTTAGTAAATTGCAGATGTTATGGCAGGAGTATGATGCTATTAAAGATTGTACAATGGAATGCCCTAAGGATGTTGAGAAATATAACAAGATGGTTAATTCTCAACGAGTTTATGTGTTTTTGGCTGGCCTGGATTCACATTTGGATGGAGTTCGTGGTCGTATCCTTGCTACCACTCCTCTCCCTAATGTTCAATCAGTTTATGCAACTGTTTGCGCAGAGGCAAATCGCCAAGAGGCTATGCTTGGTGGTGAGTCTACCGAGGGGTTTGTCTTTGCTGTCAAGAAGTATTCTAAAAAAGGATTCCGCAAGTGTACCCATTGTAATGGGGATAACCATGTCGCTGAGACATGTTTCAAACTTCATGGCTATCCAGATTGGCATCCAAAAGGCAAACCCACTTCTAATAATAAGGCAGAAAATGTTAAGAGCCATATCTCTAGTGCTGCTGGATTTGTAACCAAGTCAGGTATATCTAACTCTGCTCTTAATCTTTCTGTTGTTACTAAGGGTAGCGAGTGGATAATTGATTCAGGTGCTACTGATCATATGACTTGTGATCCGCATAAATTTACTAATTTTTCCCCTAAAAGTTCTAAAACTATCATTATTAATGCCAATGGAGTCTCATCTCCTATTGAAGGGGTTGGTACTGTATCCCTTTCACCCTACTTATCAATACCTAATGTTTTATTTGTTCCTACATTGAACTGTAATCTTCTCTCTGTTAGTAAATTAACTCAATCACATTCTTGTGTTGCTTTGTTTTACCCAACCCATTGTCTTTTTCAGAACATACATACCAAGGAGAAGATTGGCAGTGGTAGACAAAGTGAAGGGCTGTATTATCTTGAAAATGTTTCACAACAAACTCATAAGGGAGCATTAACTTATCTTGCGAGTGAGAACATACAAGATAAAAATAAAAAGGAAATATGGCTATGGCATAGACGATTAGGACATCCTTCTTTTGGTTATCTGAAAAAATTATTTCCATCCTTATTTCATAAATGCAATATTTCAGATTTTCTTTATGAAACTTGTGTAATGGCGAAAAGCCATCGTGCTATTTTCCCCTTAAGCAATAAAAAAACCTTTTTTCCTTTCTCGTTAATTCACACAGATGCTTGGGGACCGGCCCCTCAACCTACGCATAATGGAAAAAAATGGTTTGTCAGTTTCGTTGGTGACTGCACTCGGGTAACTTGGGTATATTTGCTTAAACATAAAAGTGATGTGGTTGATGTGTTTCGTTCCTTTCATCAAATGATAGTAACACAATTTAACACAAGTATAAAGGTCATTAGATCAGACAATGGAGGGGAATATTTTAAAACCGAACTAAGAGAGTTTATGAACTCTAAAGGCATTTTGCATCAGACTACATGTCCTTACTCACCACAACAAAATGGAGTGGCTGAGAGGAAAAATAGACATATATTAGAAGTGACTAGATCTCTTTTAATAGATGGTAATGTTCCATCCCATTTATAGGGCGAGGCTGTGAATTCCGCAATTTATTTGATTAATCGAACCCCTTCTAGTGTGGTTAACTTTAGAAGACCTCTTGATGTGTTGTCTGATCATTATGTTCTTCCTTCCATAGTTAATCTTCAACCTCATGTGTTTGGATGTGTTATATATGCTCACTTACACCCACATCAACGTACAAAGATTGAAGAAAGAGCTATTAAATGTGTTTTTGTTGGGTATGGGTCAACTCAAAAAGGTTATCGTGCTTATCATCCAACATCAAAGAAATTTTATATTTCTATGGATGTGACATTTGATGAAGATAATTTTTTTTATGTTGATTCTACACTTCAGGGAGGGAACGTTAGAGAAGTGCAGCATCAGGATGTCAGTATGTTTGATGTCCCAGATTTATTTTGTGTAGATAAATTATCTTGTGAAAATCACTCTGCAGGAAATAAGTCAATTCTTGTCATGGAAACTCCACCTTCAGATAATACAGTGCCTTCTGATCATGACCAGTTTAGTCAATCTTCTCCACAGGTTCAGCATGAATCTTCAGAGGTATCTCTTGATCCTATCTTTGATAATACAATTATACATGAAACTGATCATGTGTCCAATTCTGAAATTGATTCTTCTTTGCCTGAAAATAATCTTGATTTCAATTATGAAATTGATACTTATGTACATGAACCTGACCATGAAAATGTTGTCCAATATAATCTTCCACCCCGTTCTAACCGTGGTCAACCTCTAATTAGATATGAACCAGATCTTCAAACCAAAGTTAAATACCCTATTGGTAAATATGTGTCATCTCATAAGTTATCTGAGTCATATGCATCATTTGTATCTCAATTATCCTCAATTTCTATACCTAGTAATGTACAGGAAGCTTTGGAAGATCCTAGGTGGACCAGAGCAATGGTTGAGGAGATGACAACTTTAGAGAAGAACAACACTTGGAATCTTGTTCCTTTACCAAAAGGGAAGAAAACAGTGGGGTGCAAATGGGTTTTCACAATTAAACACAAAGCTGATGGAACTATCGAGAGGTATAAAGCACGATTAGTGGCTAAATGTTACACTCAGTCTTACGGGGTAGATTATCAAGAGACGTTTGCGCCGGTAGCCAAACTTGACACTGTGAGAATACTCTTGTCACTAGCAGCGAACCAAGATTGGTCTCTTCTACAATTTGATGTGAAGAATGCTTTCCTACATGGAGAAATTTTAGAAGAAATTTATATGGATCCCCCACCAGGCATGACAGATTCAAATGGAATGAAGGTTTGTAAATTAAAGAAGGCTTTATATGGATTAAAACAATCACCAAGAGCGTGGTTTGGAAGGTTCACTAAGTCTATGAAGACTTTTGGCTATAGAGCAAGTAACTCTGATCACACCTTATTTTTGAAGAAAGAAAAAGGTAAAATTACAGCATTGATTATTTATGTAGATGATATGAAAGTTACAGGGAATGACCAGGATGAGATTTCTAGTTTGCAACAATACCTTGCATCTGAATTTGAGATGAAACAGCTTGGTGACCTCAAATATTTTTTGGGCATTGAAGTAGCTAGATCAAAACATGGTATTTTTCTATGCCAAAGGAAATATACTCTTGACTTATTAACTGAAACTGGGTTGCTTGGGTGTAAACCAGCTGATATACCAATTGAACAAAATCATATGCTCTTTCAATGCTCAAATTCAGCTACCATAGACAGAGAGAGGTACCAGAAGTTGGTTGGAAAACTAATTTACTTGTCTCATACACGTTCGGATATTACCTATGCAGTGAATGTCGTTAGTTAATTTATGCATGATCCACGCAAGCCTCATATGGATGCTGTTGAGAGGATTTTGAGGTATTTGAAGTCCACTCCCGGAAAGGGAATTTTGTTCTCAAATCATGGGAACCTAAAGGTAGATGGGTACACTGACGCTGATTGGGCAGGTTCAAAAGATGATAGAAGGTCTACCTCTGGGTATTTTACGTTTGTAGGTGGAAACCTTGTAACTTGGAGGAGTAAAAAGCAGCTAGTAGTAGCAAGATCTAGTGCTGAAGCAGAGTTTAGAGGCATGGCACTTGGGTTATGTGAACTTTTGTGGGTTCAAAATGTTTTGTCAGATTTGGGTTTTGAACCAAAGGAAGCTATGAAGTTGTACTGTGACAATACATCAGCAATAGCTATCGCTCATAATCCTGTCCAACATGATAGAACAAAACATGTCGAGATTGATAGACATTTCATCAAAGAGAGAAACTTGAAGCTGGAATAATTTCATTTCCTTTTGTAAGATCTGAATTGCAGCTAGCAGATGTTCTCACCAAAGGAGTGGCCAGTAGGGTGTTTAATGAGTCTTTATTCAAGTTGGGAATGTGTGATATCCATGCACCAACTTGAGTGGGGGTGTTAAGATAAATCAAATATTCTATTAGCTAATTTAGGTAGTCAAATATTACGTTACCTGTAAATTAGGCTTTGTACAGCTGTGAGATTATATGTACAGCTTTCATTCCTTAAATAGGAGAGAAATTAGAGGAACTCCTATATATATATATATATATATATATATATATATATATATATATATATATATATATATATATATATATATATATATATATATATATATATATATATATATATGTGGCATTATTCAGTGAATAAAATATATCAGAATTATTTCATTGAAACCCTGTTTTTACATGAAGCATATGTTGTGTTCTATCTCTTTATGTATACAGTCAAACATTTGCATTATATTATTATGTCACTAACGTATGCAGTATGAAAAGAAATTCAGTCAAATGAACTGAAAAAAATCTAAAATATTCAAACTTCTAGTATACATAAACAATGTGAAAACAGAAATTTTTATATTTTATTTAAATAATTGTAAAATAAAACAATTCACAACTACCTCATCCCTCAATTATCTATTAGTATGCTCGTCTCCCCCTTTTTTATATTTTTAAATATTTCTAATCGTCTCCCTTTCATTCAATATCCTCCCATTAAATAATAGAAAAGGCTTATTAGTAAAAAAATGAGAAAACAAATTAAAAAGAAAATTAAATTTAAAATTAATTTAAAATATAACACGTGTGCATTCTTGTAATTCTTCTTCAAATTATTTCGTATGAAATAGTGCCCTTAAATAATTAATTTTAAGTCAAAACTAACGTTAACAAATTAATTTTATACAAAGTTAATCTTAGTGTATACTTGGTTTGACTTTTAAAAAGGCCAAAAGCAATTCTAGAGATTGTAGAATTGATTCTGAGTGGTTTTAAGATATTTGGTTAGACAAAATTAGAATTGATTCTGTCTCCAGAATTGATTCTACTTGAAGTTAAAATTTGTAGCTTCTGCCTCTAGAATTGATTCTGGATGATTTTTACACTGTAATTTATGGTTCAACTCACTTTTACATAAATGTATCCAAACATAAATCAATTATACTAAACTCAATTCTGATAAAGTCAATTATACCGAACTCATTTATGCTATAATCAATTATGTCCGACGTCAATCAAAACATATTCTTAATATATTTTAATAACATATAAAATATTTAGAGACCAATATCAAAATGTAAACATAAATTATGTCCATATATTATGTCTATATATTTTAATAATATATAAATTATTTAGAGAGCAATATCAAGTCCACATCATTGTATTTACAATTTATTGTTTACTTTGAATATGAAAATCCGTCACAATCTTTTCCTTTACAAAAATGTTACACTCGATTTTTAAATAATGTGCAACTATTATAGTTTAATAGTAATTTCCAATTTGTTATTGACAAGATCCACAAAATGTTTGCTTCTTGGAAAGCATTCCTGATTGTATCATTATTGTACTATTGGTAGCATCTCTCCATTTCTTAAAAAAATTTGAGAACTTCGTTATTATAATTTTATTTGTATAAAGTGAAATAAATATTAATTATATGTCACATATTTTAAATATACGTGTTTTTTTCACATAAAACAATAATAATGAGGAAAGGAAGTTTACTAAGGACTTGATCACCACCTATTCTTGGCCATTAGTTTACTAATGACTTGGACAATCACCTTAGATAATTTGTCTGGAGTGGTGATATGCATCAAAAGATGTTAGAGCGTGTCTCTTGGAACTCTTTCTGCACTCCAAATCAGGACCGGCTCTGGGCCAGGGCAAGCAGGCCCATAGCTCAGCAGGGCCGGATTTGGGCTTGTGCAGTCTGGCCTACTGGACAGGGCCTCAAAAAATCCAAGGCCTCAAATTTTTATTTTATGCTAGTGAGTAGATCCAGCCCAATCAAACCTAAAATATTGCACAGGGCCTAAAAAGAAATAACAATTCAAGTTCAGCCCATAAAATTCACACTGCATTGATTATATATATAACTAGTGGGAAACTCGTGCGTCCGCACGGGTTCTGGTGTGGGTTTGTGTATCGTTTTGTCAAGAATAAAAAATGAAAATAAAAAGAGAATCCATTAAAAAAATTAGAATAGGTTAATGAATTTGTTATTAAATAAATATAGCAAATGGGAAAAAATAAAAAAAAATGGGTTATTAGTATATATAACAATGGAAAAAACATGGGTTGATATTAAAAATTTGTAGAAATAAAAATAATGGGGTGAGTATTTAAATATTGTGTTATAAATATTTAAAGAGAGAAAATAAATAATTATAATGTTTATGTAGTCAAAATTAGTAGAACCTATATGTCAAAAGTTGGAAAAAAAATTGAAATACAAAAAGGGCAATAAAAAAACCAATAATAGAGTTTATAAAAAATCTAGTTGACATCACAAAGTACTAAAGACAAATTTTCCCAATTAGTAATCTATCTGATATAATAGTTGCAACAATTTTGTTTTTGTTAAAAAGGACAAAAAAAGTACTACCTTTAATGGGCCCAACATAAAGACATTAGGCTAAATATAGTATTAATGGGCCCAAGACATATACATGCAACAGAAGCACATATAAGGGTTGGAAGCATAAGTTGAGTTAGATATTTTCCCGAAAAGTTAGGGTTTCTGGACGGTGAGGAAAAGTTTGTCGTCGGAGCAACGATCGTTATTCGCGGTGCAATGACGGATTCCGGGCCATATGACATCCCCCAACGGTTAGTTGCATGTATTTTTATTGTTCTGATATTGTATTAGTTATGCAGATTTTGCTTAAATGTGAGCAGCTTTCATGGGTTTATGTTCTTATGAGTCCAATGTTCATCTTTGTCGTTTTAATGTTTCCATATCTTGTTGAAATATCAGGACCAAAAAACAACTCCGAATGGAGAACAGCTGGGAAAGGCTCAAGAGGGAGATTGAGATTCGCCGGGTCTTGGAGCTGATAAGTGTTGTGGGTAAATGGAGGAGAGGTTGGGAGAGAGTCAACCGAAGGAAGTGGGTGGGATGCCTCTGGAAACGCGAGAGTCACTTTAGGCGTGTAATGGGAATTCTCGACAAACGACTTACTTCAATAAAATGGAAGGCAGGATGGCAATCCGCCCATTCTGGAAAAGCTGAAGGCATTGCCGTAGATGAGGTTGTTTTTGGTTCTGGGGGTAGGAAAAGGAAGTCCCGAAGAGAGGCCGAATGTAATGTGATTGTATTATCTTCTGACTCCGAAAGGTAAAACCTTTACACGATATACGTTACTTAGAAACTATGATTCGAGGTGATACTTATTATAGTTATGTAATAGTCCACATGAAGTAATGTAACTGTTGGACGTATCTAAGAAAAAAGATGACCTTAAGTAGGTAATAAATAAGGATAAAAGTGTTGTGACAATTGTAAAAATGTTTTGATAGAAGATGTTTTTGATGTTCTCTTGGATGTAGGGAAGAACAGCATGGTCAAGAATTTGATAAGTGTAAGAAGAGGCAAATGAGTAAGGAAGGACAAAGTACAACAGTTGAAGAAAGGTATAAGTTAGAGTAAGTATTTGGTAGTTACAAATCAAAAGTATAATAATAATCTGCCTAATGTGAAATAATTAGGAAGACTGGTACAATTTGTTTGTTCTTGTTGTAGGGAAGGGACTGTCGGCACAGGATGCAAAAAGGTTGATAACAGCAGAAAGAAGCAATGTGGACCAAGTGGCAGTGTGAAAGAAAGGAGCTCTGAGTGGAAAGGAAAAGAAGTAATAGGAGAGGCTGAAGAGGACCACGTTTCTATTTCAACTGATGAGCAAAGGTAGATATATCAATTTCTGTTAAATATTTAGAAGGTAATCCAGAACAAATGTGAGAACTTAAATGTTTTAATTGATTCTATAAATCATAGAAGGCATTACAATGTAGATTGTGAAAACCTGTTATGTTATAGTAATAGGGTATAGTTAATTATAGAATAGTTTTAAATGGCTACAATTACATTCAGGCATGATGATGAGTTCGTTGTTATTGAAAATGAAAAAAGCTGGATTAAGGAGGTCACCAAGCCAGCAACAATGGGGACTCAGGTTATGGTAAGTGATATAGTAAAACTCTATATTTGCATGATATTATTTAGATAGTTCTTGTGAGTTCTTCCTGTAGCAAATTCTAACTGGAGCAATGTATAATAAATTGTAGCAAATTCCTGCTGATGTAATCACTGGGTGTGAAATGGAAGGCAAGACCAGCATCATGTCGTATGACACGGACAAACAGAAGGGCTATAAATGTGTCCTCAAGAAGAGAGATGGGAAGACTGAAATGTTTCTGTGCAGGGGGTGGTATGAGTTTGCCAAAAGCCAAACCTTCAAGAAAGGTGATATTTTGCAATTCACCATTAGGTACCCTCCTGTGGAAGAAATTCTTGTATCTGTTTGCCGTGGGAATCAGTTAAGAATGTGATGCCTCTAAGTTGTGTTTTGTTATTGCAGATTGTGTATTAAGTGGTGTGATTCAGAGTGTTATAAGTAATGTTGTTGTAATATTTTTCTGGACAACCAAACATGGAATGTGTGTACTATGGTATTTGGTGATTTAAGTAACTTTTGTTGTATTCTGTGTAGGTTACATTTTCTTTCCGGGTTTTGGTTGGCTATATATATATATATATATATATATATATATATATATATATATATATATATATATATATATATATATATATATATATATATATATATATATATATATATATATATGACATGTGGTTATTTAAGTAATTATATTTGTTTTAATTAATAATTTGGAAGGAATGTAAAAGTTGTTATTAAAAGGGTGGTGAAATTTTGGTAAAAAAATAACATGACAGAATATTTTATTGGAAAAGTATATTTGAAACAATATCTTAAAAATAAGTTTTAGAGATTAGTTTATATGACGAATTAAATGAGATGTTAAAGGTAATTATATAAGGTTAGTATTAAGAAAAATTAGATAGTGTGGAAAATAAAAGATTATATGAAAAATAAATGGTGTCGTTAATAATTATGGATGTAATTTACATTGAATATAAAACTCATATACAAATAAGAATAATGAAATTATTGGAAAATTGAATTATTTAATAAACTGAAATAATTTAAAATGAAATTATATATGAATTTAAAAAACAGGATATATATTAAAGATTAGAAGATATGTTTGAGTAATTGCAAAGAAGGTATAATTGCATTAAAATTTAGAAGATATCTTTGAGTAAAATTATCATTAAATGTCACACATAGAAATTTAAAATAGTTTTTTAGATATAAAGATATTTGAAAGAAATATATGATTTAGTAATAATAATTAGATAATAGATAACAACAAATCTGAAACAATGCTGAACAGAAAGAGTAGTTTTATTTTAGACATCAATAATACAGGGAAAAAATTAAATAAAGAAAAAGTAACTGTAAGGAAATGAAAAGGTGAAATATAAAGGGAAGTGTTCCATGACATTAGTTACATTTATCTCGAACCATCCATTCAAGTTATTGTTCTTCTTTCCCTAGACCACCCTTCTACAGTGTCCCAAATGGAAGGAGACGCACAAAATCTAAGGCCGGCAACAGCGAAGACTACGAATTCAAGGTATGTTTATGTACTTATGCGTTACCGAACTTGATACTGCGATCCCCACTGCATGCACCGTCGTGTCGCACCGTCAACCTATTGTTGACATGAGGTTTGTTCCCAAAGACAGTGTTTATGTGTGTTAGTGTCGTAACACAGCATTGTTACAGAAAAGACGGTTGATTTCATGTATTAGGTTTTACAGGTTGGTTGCATGTTGTGATTCTCAGTTTGGTTTGTGTAGATTTGTATCGTAGACCGTCCACGCAGGCTATATAAATTGTTTATTAAAGTATAGTGTATGGTAAGATCGTTTTTGACACAGTAATCGTCACAGCGATTGGTAGTTAACGTGTTTTTTTATGCAGAACTGAAGATGGTTGCCGTATAATGCAACCTTCTGGGAAACGTACGTGGAGTGCCACTCTCAAAGCTATGTTGGAGGAATTAGAACGTGCAAAGAAGGAGAGGAAAGATGCAATGGAGGAGATCATCGGATCGCAGGTGAAAACTGAACCTGGAAGTGAGGATGAACCTCCTGTTGAGAGGTGTATAGCTGGACAGTTTGGGCAAGAAGGAATAGGAGGTTTCCATAAAGGAAACGGAATAGGAAATGTAGTCAGATCTGGTGTTAGTTCTGAGAGAAACATGTATCATGCAACCCTTTATCGCAGATATTTATCCAGAAGGTTTCAGTTAAATTGATTAATTACAATGAACATGAAAAGTATTTGTTAAATTCTGGTTGAACATGCATCAATCAGGAAATAATATGATATTGTTTTGTCTGTGTACCTATGCAGGAGTAATAAACGTGGCAAAGCATTGGCAAATATACAGGGAAAGGCTGCATCAGTTGGTAATTGCGAATCATCGGCAAGGTTGGTGAAGAAAGGAAAGGGGAAAGTTATATACTCAGGAAGTGCAGGTGGTGTGATGGAAAGGTAATTGTGTTATAAACATGTGTACATACTGCGAGGTATTATATAACTTTAAAAGTTATGTGTAGTATATGGTGAGGTTTTGTTTTTTAACAGATTTTATCATGTTTACAATTCATGTTCGTTAATTTGATAGCTTTTATGTATTTCCATGAAGGATTGATGTTGAACCGAATCGACTGGCTTCTTGCAAGCATAACAAAGATCATAAGGCTGTAAATGAATCAGTCAAGAAGAACCCATCAATGAGAAAACGCAAGGCGGTAGTCGGTTTGTCGAAAGAAATCTTGCATGGTAAGGGGAAGTGTAACATGGTAAATCGTAAAAGTGTCAGATGTGTTCAAGGTGGACCTGGAAGCAAGGACAAAAAGAAGGGCAAGGTTGCAGAGACATATCCTGGACCTGTTGGTGGAATTTCGGCTCGGAAAGAATACTTTACGGTCGTATCTGATAGTGAAAGATTGCATACTGAAGGGTAAACATTTATTGTTTTGTAGTATTAAAATTGGTTTCCAAAGTAAATGATTCCCCATTAATTTAGTCAAATTACAGAATGTACACTCTCATTTATGAGGAAGAGGAAGAAGAGTACTGGATACGTGAAGTCATGGATCCAAAGAAGATGTGTACCAATGTTTTGGTAAGTGACTCATTTATGTGAAATTGTATATCCAGCGTAGCAAGTATGATATAGATAAATGTGTATAATTTATGTCCGTTGTGCAGCAATTTCCGGCACATGTAATCAAAAGTTGTCTTCGTGGAAGAAAAGGGAGAATAGTTATCTACGATGTAGATAAGGAAGTGCCGTATTACTGCGAGATTAAGAAGAGGGCTTTGAAGAAGGAGATGTACTTGATAGGTGGCTGGTACGATTTTGCAAAGGAAGCAGAACTGAAAGTAGGTGACAAACTGCACTTTGTCATCCGATACCCACCAGTGGATGAAATAATGGTTCATGTTGAGCGTCGCGGTTCGGTGTAACTTTTGGTGATTTTTAATCAGGAGTTTTCAATGCCTTTGTTCAGGCATTTGGTATTATACTCTTAATTAACAGACAATGTTTTGTAGTGTTTGCTGGTTATGACTTAAGAACCTGGCATTTTGTTATTTTGTATTGGTGATTTTATAGTAAGTTTTTATTTTCCAAGTTTTTTTTGTGTCAATTGAACTTAAGTTATGCTTTTCCTGCAATACTTCATATTGCATGGGATTTGGAAAAAGTTTTGATCAGTAGTCTTTAAAATAGTTTTAAGTGTGTGTATATTAAATTAATATATATATAGCAGGTTTTAAACAGCAATTGTAACAACAGGAGAATTAAACATATATTGTTATAGTGTTGAAGGTTGACTAATAGGTTGTGCATGGGAGTTACATTACGCAGACGTGTCGAATGTGAATAAACAAATTTTATTATTCCGAATGCCTATTTAACAAATTTGACATAGGTTAATGATTAAATAATAATAATTTGGGGTAAAAGAGTGCATAAATGCCAAAAAAAAAACGGTGTTTTGTTAAAAAAAGTTAAAAGTTGTTAATGTTGCAACCCATACAAATTATAGTACCTTAATGGTTAGTGTTGTAATAGAGACAATAGAGATAATAAGTTATAGCATAAAAATAAGAGTATGACATTGTTCCAATAAAAATATTGGGCTTAGGAGTCAGATGGGCTTTAGGTCCATGGTATTGATCCATTATCCGCAAAGTATGTATGATGAATAAATATTTAATGCAAATTAGGGCCAAAACATTGTATTCGGCTGCCGTTATTGTAAAACCTGTAACATTTTGACTCTTGCACATTTAGTGTTCATCAAGCAGTAGAAAAATGGCCAGTAATGGTTACGGGAACCCATTTTACGGTCAACGACCAGAAAGGTGAGTAATAAATTGGTTGTTTATAGTTTTCTGCTTAATAAATGTTAGGTCATATTTGTTGGAAAAGTTCAGCAACAAAATTGGTTGCATAAATAACTGGTTCTAAACTATAAAATAATAATGTAGGTCACTTCGATCACTTGAGGCGGAGGCCAGATGGAGAAGAATGAAGATCGATAAAGAGATGGAATTGTTCGTCCAGAACAGGTCGGCTGAAAGCGAAAAGGAAATGGCATCGGAACTGGGTAACAAGGTTGTTGGTTCTTCTGGTACCAAAAGGAGAAATGAAGTGGGTAAATCAGTCGAGAACACGAAGATTGTGAAAAAAGAATGTGAGTGGATTGACTGTGTAGTTGATGCCGAGGATGCAAAGGTGAGTGCGATTGAAAAGGGTGAGTTCCCAAAAGAAGATCGGGTTTCGAAGAAAATGAAAAGTGTGATAGGTGGTGGGACTGAGTTTTCAAAAGAAGATAGGGTTTCGAAGAAAATGAAAAGTGTGATAGGTAGTGGGTCAGCATGTATTTCCATATCCTCAGACAGTGACAGGTTTTGTTTAACATTTTTTTCATTAATCCTATACATGTAAAAAGTTATAGTATGGAAAAAAAAGCTGCTTATGTAACTGTTTTTTATTAACAGTTCGGAAGATGAGTTGAAAGAAAAAGTAGTTGGAAGGACCACAACATACCATGTATGGAAATTGAAAGTAAAGTGTGGGGAAACAGTTAGAAAACATCTGTTGGTGAGTTGGTCATTTTAGAAAAATATCACACATTAGTACTAACAATGAGTTGGGCCATGAAATTATTGAGTTACAATTATGTTGTATTCTGCAGGAAATCCCTCACAAAGTTGGTGGGATGGATTTATTGAAGGACGATCAGGTGCTACAGATTCATGATGTTGATACAGGAAAACACTATGCTTGTGAAGTCCACCTTGCAGAGAAGAAGAATAAGGTTGTGAGGTTCATAGGACGTGGGTGGTATGAGTTTGCCAATGAGAGGGAACTTAAAAAAGGAGACAAGCTGGTTTTTGCTGTTCGCAGTCCTCGTGCAGCAAGAATAGTGGTTACTGTTGTGAATTGTTGAAAGTTGAGTTCGGTTATCATGAGTTAGTCTGTTAAAAGTCATTTTGGTGTGAAAACTAAAGAAGGTTGTGTCTTGCATAGGTTGTTGCTGAACCTTTTTTGTCTAAGTAATAGAAGCATTTATGAAGTTCGGTTTCTGTTAATTATGGTATATGTAGTATTGCTGCCTGTTTTGTAATTTACATTGAATCAAATCCTACTGGAAGTTTTATCTGTTATAACTTTATATACCCTCTTGTAGTTGAAATTTTGGCATGTTTGTACATGTACGAAAAAATTTTATTTTAGTGAGTTATTAGTAAAAATAACAATGTATAGAAATAAATATAATAGAATGATTCTGCTATAAATCTGTAAATTGGGTAATTTAATATTTAGATTATATATTTAGTATTAATTAGTAAAACCCAATAGTAACTAATAGTATGCGATTATAATAATGTTAAGCGCAAACGATAATTTGTTTGTGAAAATAAAAACCAAATATTGTAACATGGAATTAAGACAAATATGATTAATCAATGGATTTTATATACATGACATTTTTTATTTGGACACCTGACATCAAATCTAAACCTAATAGTGTCACCAACTTTAAACATATTGGTTTGACAGAATTCTTCCCAGTCGGGTCCTAACTTTGTCGGGTACGTAGTGTTTATGTATGCCAAATTCAGGATTGTCCTCGTACCATTATCACAACATAAGTTGAGACAGTTGTAGTTGTAATCTTTTAAAAGTGCAGCAAAGTCTTCATCCAATCTCGGTAGATAGTAGGAACCAAAAAAATCAAAGCATTAGTAGTAAAAAAAGTTGTAAGAAACTGTAAAAAACAAATTGTTGTTACCAATTTGGTTTGACATAGTTCAACATTTGTTAGACCGAGGTCGAAAACCATAATGTTGTTTGCTCCCCAAAACTTGCTATGGTAAAAGGGCAATTGCTCGATATCCACTATATTTTTTATGTTGAGAATGCTAAAATTGTCATCCATATAGTAACCCACCTCAAGAACGGCATTGGAGGGGCAATTATAAAAATCTTCAACGTCTTTCCATCCACTAATTATAAGTGGATGAATTTCATCTTTGTTATAAATTAGGACGTGATGCACTCCTTGGTTGTTGAGGATGGTCCATGTTTTAGTTATGTTGTTGCCAAAATGACATATAAATTTGGGATCAATTTCTGCATATTTCTGCCAATTAATATAGAAGTTATTAAAGAATGCAAAAATAGGTGTCTTAGGAAGTTATTAATTAATGCAAAAGCACTAAAATAAACATAACTTGAAACCTGTTCAGATAACTTTGCTATCGTGAAGGAGTATTCCAAATCACTGTGAGAAAGTTTTCCCATCAAAGCCATATGAAATTTCCTCTGGTTGTTGTTGGGGTAGAAAAAGAGACTTTACTGTATTTGATTTATGTTCACAAGTTGAGGGACCATATATATAGGGAAAAGCATAGGATACCAAAGTTGAATAGTACCCCTAAGTATTGTTAAATATTGTGCATAGGATTCCATATAAAATAGTGCATGGGACCCTAATAATGAAAATATAGTGCAACCCATTGCATGTGAAAAGTGGTAGGACCTGATATGCAGGAGATAATGAATATATTCTATTAGCATGTGATATGTGGTGGGCCTCTTTGCCTAGAAGTTGCTGTAAAGAAAAGAAAAAAACTTGCTGGGAGAATATATTCCAACGGGACGTGACCATGTGATGCCAAAGTAGAGTCCCACATGAAAGTAAATTTCGGAACAAACAAATGATGCATTATTGAAATCCTTATGTTAAAGAAGAAAACGAATTCTACACACAAGTGGAAGAAAACAGGACACTAAAGAACTGGTGTTCAGATAATGGAAAAAAAGCAATATGGAATTTGGCTAAGATGAAGGCTAAAGCATTGCTATGGCGTGAAGCATTAAAAATCATATTGCATCCTCAGGTAAAACATTCATATTGTTGCGATTATGATGGGTTGGTTTCTGTGAATATAAAATGGATATTGATTGTAGTTGCATAGTAAAAAATTATACTTTATGTTTCATTTGTTTCATCTTTGTAGGTTTTGGTAGGCTTACAATATTTGGAGTAATTGAGTTTTTTACTGCAAATAAAGAGAAGTGATACAATAATGTTTGCAATGATACTGTGACAGACAAAATTAAATAGTTAAGCATTGGTGTTAAAGTTGGATGGGTTCCTCTGAACTTCAGTTGATCTGCACAGGAAGGTATGTTTTATTAGAATGCAAAATAAGGACATTTAGAGGGTATAAAAACGACAGTTTGTACAGGTTAGAAAATTTTATCAACAAATAGTGAGAACTATTTGCTGGAAAAAAGACATATACGTACCGTCTATATGTTGTTAAAAACCTCCTTATATACAACATTACATGTTGAAAGCTTTGGGATGTTTTTATCATCATGTATCAATATCTTGATACCTCTTTTAGTTGTAACTCGTGAAACGACAACATAAATCTGTCCATGTGTGAAAACATCCCGAGGTATATAGAGTCCAACCCAATCCAACGATTGGCCTTGAGATTTGTTAATGGTCATGGCGTAGGCTACAATAACAGGAAATTTTCGTCTCGATAACTTGAATGGCCAAGGAGATTGAGACGGGGACATATCCATTCGCGGGATGTATATAACTTTCCCGTTATTGTTATCACCCATCAATTTGGCCTCAAGCACATGAGCAGCCATATTAGTTATTATAAGCCTTGTCCCATTACACAGACCTTGGGATTGATCAATGTTTCGCATAAGCATGATTGGTGTTCCAACCTTTAACTTTAAGTGATGGTTGGGTAGGCCAGAAGTTCTTAAGGAGCTGAGGAATTCTGGGCTAAGGACCTGAAGAATATTGCTGTCATGGATTTCTGATCGATCAACCGAGTTAGAGCTGTAGTAATCTCTTAATTCCCCTATAAAACTATCCATTAGGAAAGACATAACAATATAAAGTGGAAGCAAGATCGTGTATATAAGTAAAGCAGAGCTATACCTGGCATAATGGCAAGGATATGGTCATTGATATTGTCAACAATGTCCAAAGTGGAAGCAAGAATGGCCCTATTTTTTAGATAATCAGTCGATTGGTAACAATTTAAGAAATCAGGATACGTACTCTCCACTATAGCTTGAATAGGGTCATCGAAGTCTGGAATTAAAAGTTCGGGTGGTATGTCAATGTTAGCATAACCACCGTTAGGTTTCAGAAATTCGTCCCTCTCCTATCTTTAAAAGCCAATCAGAGAAATCCGCAATTTCCTTTTTATCTTGCTCAGATGGTCCGGAGGATAGACGCATGTTTTTGGTCAAATTCAAGACTTTAACATAATGCCAAATGTAAGAAGCATTAATTGTTGAATGGACAATGTCAGAACGACTTCCTCCAGGTACAACGGGTAATATCTGACGAAAATCCCCACCAAAAATCACAACCTTGCCTCCGAAAATAGTTTCGGAGTTACCGTAATTACTCATGACATCCTTCAAAGTCCTGTCCAGCGTTTCAAAACAATATTTGTGTGCCATCGGGGCCTCGTCCCATATAATCAGCTTTGCCTCCCTTAGAAGACCTGCGCTAGGGTCATTGAAATTAATTTTGCAAGTTGAGTTCTCAAGACATGGAACTGGCAACTTGAACTTTGAATGAGCTGTACGACCCCCTGGCAACAAAAGAGATGCTATCCCACTTGTTGCAACAGTTAGACAAATCTCATGCTTAGATCTCAATGCACTTGCAAGTGTTCTCCACATATATGTCTTACCGGTTCCGCCGTAACCGTGCAGGAAGAAGACACCACCTTGTTGTTTGTTGACGGCATCCATGATTTGGTCAAAAATCTTCCTCTGTTCGTCTTGTAAAGACCATTATAAGAAACAGTATATAATTAGATACTTGTTGACATATTTTGACCTAAGCATGTAATTTAGTAATAAGAAATATGTTAATCTTTGATTTTATTACCAGTCAGACACTTGAATAGGTTATCAAATTCCGCCTTCATGTCCTGGATATTGTACTGTCTTTCATCGTAAATAAGCCGGTTTCCCAGTTGTTGAATAACATAGTCATTCGGATAAGGAATGGGCTTGAAATCATGCAGGGTGCGATGGTTCAGTTGCAGCATTTTTTCAATCTCTATCAATGTCAGCTGCTGGATTGCATCATCCGGTAATGTTAAATCTGTGGTTTGTACTAAGAAGGCATCGTTACGTTGTAATAAGATCACAACAATATGATACATTACGTGGTAGTTAAGAAAATAAATAGCATGCGATGTCAAAGTAGTGTACCTGGATTGTTGGCAATTTGTCTTTGTTCGTACAAGAGACCATCGGCCAATAGAATCCATGATTCCTTCCATACATGGGCAGGACGGTTTACAACACCTGATAAGAGCATAACAACAAACAGCTTTCTAAGATAATGACCTGTCCCCCAAGCGCTTGCCTCCTTTAACGCACATATGTATTCTCGATCATCATCTAAGAATCCCATAGCAAAGCATGCCTCTCTAAAGGTGTCATATTGTGTTTCACTGACCCTCCTGATATCTTCATAGCAAGTTGGGCCCTTAGCCACCGTCAACATCACCCTCAAATAGAAAAGTTCACCGGTTGTCGGTGGAACCCACACCAAACGTCCGATAGTGAACCCTCTTTTATGTGGCTTCCACATTCTGTTTCTCTTAACATAAACAAACTTTGTAACAAATTCACCATATGTCAATGACTGGGCTTCCGCATATGTTGCATTTGCTACAAGCCAAGACGTGAACATGGATTCTGTTACGCTTGCACTTTCTAATACATGCTCCATTTGTTCACAATCTTTATAATAGACAGCCTTTTCACCGATGAGATGGAAAAACATTCGCTCAACAGCAGGTTTCCTTCCATGAACCTTGTATGAAAAAATTCGCCAACACGCCTCACTCGGAGAAACATACCTACAATCGAGATATTGTTTGATCTCATCTACACATTCATGTTGTAGTCCGTTGTTTGACTTAGAAGCAACCACACTTGCACCAATTCTGTCATATCCCTTGTGAATGTATTTGAATAGATACTTGATAGAAGTGCATTGGTTACACCATTCCATATTAATATGTGCTTGATATTTCAACAATAACCGAGTGTTATAGGGGACAACATTTCTATTATCCAACTTGATATTATTTTTTGTAATTACATGGGTGTGTGATCTTCTTCTATATAATGGATAACCTTCAGCATTAACAACTGTATCTTCGATGAAATTTTTTGGATAATATTTAGAACATTGCCTATTTCTCATACAGCGTGAATCAGGCCGCGAAAGACCGCACGGTCCATGTATCATATGGGATTTCACCAGAGCGTATAAAGCAGGATGAATTTCAGGATCAGGAATCTCTGCACAAATTATGTTATCAATGTCGGACGGAGTTGGATACTTGCTTTGGGGGTGCAAGAAGATCAAAATGTGTGCATGGGGTAAGCCTCGCTTTTGAAACTCAATTGTATACATAACTGCATATATTAGTCATAAAGAACTGGTAAATGTGAATAATAAAGAAGAGTTAAGAGTTAGAAACTTAATGGTGTGGAAAACTTACATGCCATAACTTTTCCAAGAATATGTTTTTTTGTTAGGTCAAACATAAGCTCTTTGAACTTGATGTTGAAAACTTTAGCAACAATGTCAGGCCTATCATGGGGTTTTAAGTTTTTCGGGGACAACAACCGTGTAATCTCAGGCCAGTTTGGGTTGCATGTGAACGTGATAAACAAATCTGGGAATCCCAATCTGCTTGAAATGGCCATACCGTCGAAGTAAAGTTGATCCATGTATCGTTTGCTTCCCACAAAAGAAGAAGGTAGAACAACACGCTTACCTTGTTTGTTACCTGGATTCTGTTCTCCCTGCTCACACCTTTGTTGCAAATTATTGTATTTTCCGACCCTTAATTTTGATTGATTTTTTCGCAGCCAATTGAGACGTTCTGATTCCATCATAGCGTAACCATCAACCAAAAATTGTTGGAAAAGTTTCCTTGAGTACAATAATGTTTTAGGTTCATCTGTGCGTTCTTGGAGACGAAAACACAGCCAATCCTTGATAGATTGCCTATTCTTCTTTGTAACAGTTGTTTCATCTCGATACTTGTGAAGGATATTATTCCGGTAACCGTCTTCACCGTAGCAAAAAATCAATGGGTATTGATATGAAAGATAACTTGGATTGAACTCATCAATTCTTTGTAATTTACCACTCCAGTATTGGACCACAAGGTCTCTCATTTCACCTGTGTCAACATCTCCAACAATAAGGGCAGCAACCTCCGCAACAGTTGGCATATTATACACACGACCATCGTCATGCCTATCACTGATAAGTTTCAGCCTTAATTCGACGTATGGATTGGCCTTAAACATATCACGTGCCATTCTAAACGCTTTGACCAGAACATTAACTTCATCCAACATACTCTTTAACTTAGCTACAATAGATGTTTCAATAGATGTATTGTCCCTGAAAAACATAATAGCAAACATGGTATTATTTGTTTAAGCAATAGGATAAACACTCAGGTAAATGTTGGAATAGAATCCTCATTACTTGAAACAACGCATTCTATTTGTAATCTCGTGGTCAGTGTCGTAAATGTACAATTGGGCATATTGTGGCAGTGCACCCTGCGGTGGTACAAGACTGCCTATCCGGTGACATGTTTGACCGTGTAGGTGCATCGTTGGAGGACCTCCTCCCTTGGGAATGTTGGTGTCAAATTTCATCCCTGGAGATGTAAAAGAAAACATTGCATTGTATGTTCTTATATTGGCCTGAAAGTTCTTGCTCTCAGGATCAGTTTTGTGATGAAGTAACTTTTGTAACAGTAACGGTGGTTGTTTCATGTATGGTAAAACAATTTTACCGCTCCTGCAACACAATTCGAATTTTGGAACAGTGGTATGTTTTCTCATATTCTTGCGCTCTGCATACCACATGCAAGCTTGGCAAATTAAACATTCCCACACCGGGTCACCAATGTCAGAATAAGCTGCAGAAACAAAAAAATTGTAACAACGGGGTAGCAATTTAACCGTATATTAAGTCAAGAGAAGTTAAATAGCAACTTACACTGGTTGTGTTGATCACGAACATCATGAGGTTCCATGGAGTCATCTGAATCAGAGTTGTGTCCAAATGAGTCGCAATCTTCAGAATCTCCATTGGTATCATCGGAGGAATAACTTGTTCTACTTACATTAGGATTAGGATATGATACATTATGTGGATTTGTTATATCAGGAGAAGTGTGGGGATTGTTAAGAGCAGCAGGGGTTGTAATGAGTAGTTGTTTTTGGGTGAATTTTTGCCGCTTGCTGATGTTTGATGATTCACCTACATGGAACGATGGAGAAGTGTCGGCATTGTTGAAGCGGTTGAACAGATTCACCCCATTGGCAGCAATAATTCTTGATCTTTTTTTGTTTTGCAAAATGTCAAAATGCTGTTGAGATGGTAGAGTGTGGGAATCGTTAGAGGTAGTGGGCTGGAGAGGATATCTTGTTGCAGTGTCCCTGGAAGAGGCGGCCAAAGTCCCAGCAGTAGGTGTTGATGTTGGTTCGTTTTCTTTGTTCTGGCCATGGTTAGAGAGTTTCTTTTTAGACAACAAAATCCTCCTCCTTTTTCTTGCAAGAGTTGTAGTGGAATCATGTCCATTAAAGGGGTTACCATCCATTGAAAGTCGATTAGTTGAAATGAAGAAGTTGATTGTATGAAATGTAGTTTAAACCAACAAATGGATGGACCTTGATTATATTTGAGAACAGAAAAAGTCAGACATGTAAATGCTTTGAACAAAGGAGGGAACTATTTGTTCTTTATTCAAAATAAAAAGAGAGGGAAAGAGGATTACATTTTGGAAAAAGCTGGGAAATTTTCAAATTTGAAATAAGGGCAGTTTCAAATAATAATATGATTTGTCTTCAGAATATCCTATACATAAGAAAACAAAGTAAGGGAAAATTTTTTTTAAATAAAGTAGCACCAGATTGTAGCCTGTAGCTGGCTGTACTTTTTTCACAATTTAGGGAATCATTGTGCAGGTATGAAGCCAAATCGATGGAAGTGTGACATGAAAGGGGGCTACGTTTCCACAAAAGCAAAATGCAAACCAATTGTGTCAAGTAAGTGTCTAATAAATTATTATTTAAATAAGTAAGTTGTACTACTTGATACCAAATTAAAAGTAATTTTAATAGAACATAAATCTCTGTATCCTCATTTAATATTCCTTATTAAGTTAGAATGTAGCATATATTTTTCCTGTCGTTTCCTGAAATTTTTAGGCAGAAGTAAAGTAGCTCTTTGTGAGGCTGTTTAAGTACATCATTATATTAGTGAGATACCATATATAAAAGATATAAAGTTTGGAAATTTGCTGTCTCATTGAAACAAATATATGCAGCACTCATTCATGAAATAGAACAACCAAATAATGCAGTGGAGTAATGATGTTAAATGATCAGACAGTAGAGTAATACTGAAACCATATGTTACATTGGATTCACAGTAGTATGATACCGTAACATTCATTATATTGATCGAACAGTAGTCGAATATAATCCTTACATAAAATGAGACTAATTAATAGCCAAATGTAATATTACAACAAAATATGTAGTTTCAAAATAGAATCCTTACATAAAATGACCCAAAAAAATAGGTAGTCGATTAATAATGTAATATTACATCAAAAAAGGTAGTTTCAAAATAGAATTCTTACATAAATGACCCTAATTAATAGCAGCCATGAAAACATTTTCAACTATTTTTCAATCTTCACTAATTTCCTAGTGATTCTGGTCGGTTTCTTAAGTTTAGTCGAAGACAAATCTCCTTCGCTGTGTGTTGCATGACCTGTAGATTCAATGGATGGATCGGGGCTCTGTCTTTTAGCCGTAGGTGTGACTGGTTCACCGTGCAATTTGGAAGTTATTTCAGGATCCTGCAGTTAAAAATAAGTGAGAATGAAGTAAATTGATGGCGGTAAATAAGTGGCATTTGTATAGGGCTCAAAACCACACCGTAACACTGTCGGAATCATCAACAGGAACGGCCTCATCAACACTCTCTTTGATATAAAAAATAAACCAATAAAAGAAATTCAGAAATAAAACTCGACATGTATTCAACTAAATTAGAAGACAATGTCAGACACAACGCAAGACAAATGTTACATGGTTCACAGGGGCGGAAAGCTGTTGTGTATTAACTGTAGTTGCATCCACCCATTCAGCTTTTAGTTAATCCACAATAGGTTTATCTTTCACTAACATGATGACTGAGCAATTAGACCAATCTGGTTGCCACTTGACTTTGAAGGCAAGCTCCTGATCCAGGAGCTTGTCAAGTGCCAGTGGAAAATCGAGGGGATCAAATATTCCAGCCTACATAAAAATGAAAATATACACCGTGAGTAATTATATGCAGTAATTATACACCCCTGTTGTACCAGTATGTTATTAAAATCATCAGTGATATTTTAGTTGGTACCTGAAACATGGTTTCGCGCATATGAGCAGCCGAGACTTCCAATAGGTCTTCACTCTCCTTGTCCCACAAAACAAACTTGCATTTTGTACCAACATGAAGAACACCCACCTCTATTCTATACCTAAGTTTGTAGCCTTAAAAATGTAAGTTCACAATTCACAGACAAAGATGGTGTGAAAATCAGTTGATATGATAAATTATTGGCGTTTATACCTGAAAATGGCAGTTTCAGTGTCATGTCCCTTGACACACTTGTAGGGAGGTTTATCACCAGTGACTTTGTTCGGGCATTCATGGCATGCCTGGTAGTACCAGCCATATTTTGAGGCAAAGATTTTTGTAATTGTGGCAACGGTAGCACAAAAAGTAGTCTGAGTTTACAAAACGAGGGTAAACAGAAAATCAAATATAATAACAGTTAGACTATATATGATAAAAAAAATGAAAGATTAGTACGTCTTTGAGTTTAACGATTTGCTCATGAGGAAGAAGAACAGCATTAGACAACAATTTTTGGGTAGGTGATTGGCGAGAACTGTATGAGTTTTGCGACCTTCCCTGAGACTGCTGGCTGCGAAGACCCGAGACAGCCACTATAGTATCCTGTGTAAGCCTGACGACGAAAATAACATTGTCAGAGTTAATTAAGAAGGATGATACAAAGTGCAGGATATTGTAATAAACCAAGTCAGGACATTTTAGCAAATTGTTTGATTGTTTCCGTGTCTTCATTAATAGCCACTTTGGTGACATTGTAAGTATTGGTAACAGATAGAGGATATTTGCCTGAAAATACAAAATAGGTTAATAACAATATGTATTTGAAAACCTAAAACACACTTTATGAACCGTAGGAACCAGTATGGGAGTAGTTTATACCAAAAGCTTCTTTGACTTTGGCATATTGAATCATAATCACAACAGGAATTGCAGTATCGACCTGCTGTTCAACGTAGTTGATAAACTGCACCGCGTACGCCTCCCATAACGTAACCGTTATAGTGTTGTTGCTACAGAAAAGAACATTTAAACTACGATATCAGTAAACATATAAGATATAAAGGGATACCATTAACATGTATGAAAGGTAACAAACAAACTTTAAACCTCAAGTCGCGAATGACAAAGTTGACCTGTTGCTTTTTACTTCCCACCTGGACCTGTGTGTACCCAATTTCATCAACCACTCCGATAACATTTGTACAGGTCATTGGGAAAACGTGCATCAGGTTAAACCAAATATGAGATGCAGAGTTCTACATAGAATATCAGATTATATGAAAACGTAAATAGAGTTTAACCTAAAAGTTGATCTTTATTCCATTTCCCAGTTAAAATATCAAGAAAAGGAGTGAGCCTGCAAGCCTTTTCCTGAATCTGATGGACATTTCTATCCCCAACTTTTGTCCCACCAGTAAATTTAAGGAGGTACTTGTGAGCAGAAGGTTTGAACAGCAGATCATTCAGCTGAACTTGGAAGTTTGCAATAGTGTAAGTATCATTAACAACAAACAGCGAATCAAAATTCTTCCTATAAACGGGAGGTACGATAACATGAATATCACTTCCCTAAAAAAAACAAAAGAAACAAAATCCATCAATATCAAATAAATCATAAGAATGCTGCCCACAGCAAGCGATTACAAACACAAATAATACACTTTTTACCACCTCCATGCAACCAAATATAAACCTATTAGAACAAAGCCACTATAACGGTTACACAAAACAAATGAGGAATCCAAAATATTGCAACTCACGAACAGTTTATATGAAAACAACAAAAAATATTGGGTTTTCGCAAAAATGTTGAAACTAACCTCAGAATCATAAACAACCATCTCAAAATGTTCTTTATTGTTAGAGATGACACTCCATTTGTGATGTATTTTAACAGCAACTTTCCAAAGTTCCTTTTCATCGTTAATATCAGAGATCTTTTCCAACGGTCGTGCCATTTTCTTGGCTCAAGGTAGGGTTCAAACAATGGCTACAGTTTGGGTCGCAGAAGAAGTTTTTCAATGGTTTTTAGGGTTTGGAAGGTAGAAGTTGAGAGAAAGGTGAGTGACAGAAGAGGAAGAGGGAGAAAGTATCGAAGTTTGCATCTGGGATTGTGATTAGAAAGCAACATTGGGAGTAAGGCAAACATGAAAAAGGGTACAGTTTGTGTTTAGAGGAGCAACTTTCCTCTCCCTGTTCGGTTATATCACAAACAATAGGACAAATAGTACATTAGTTGACCAATAGAGAGCTGCTTAAGAAAGTAATAGTTAGATGATAACCAAAGTCAGAATTTAGTCCCAAAAAGTAATATTTGGACTCATTTTAACCCTCAAAATAATAGGTGGCATTTTTTAACCAAAGGGCATGTTGGTCTTTGCCAGGTACTTGTATTTTCTTATTTTATAGATGATATAATATAATATGTTATATGTTGTTGCCAGTTAGGTTACGCGCGCCGTACATGATAGTGGTGGTCACGACATTGTCATTACTGTGAAGTGAAAGAAAGCTTTAAAAAATCTACACTGTATAGCATAGAAAGAATAAAGCTACTTCCTAAATTCCCAGGTTCATCAATGTTTTAATATTTTTATTAGTTGTATAAATTTTACTTTCTTTTTTATTATTATTATTATTATTTGTATAAGTTTTAATGTTTTTTATTGTTAATTTATTATAAGTTATATAATCTTTTAATATAAACTCTTTAATATATAAAAATTCATAAAAACATTTTTTTCATAATTTATTTGTGGAAATTTTAAAAAGTTATTTTTGAATTGCTAATTTATTAAATTATAATTTTATTTTTTAATTACTCATTATCTTTAATTTTTGTATTGGTTCAACTTTGATGTTCTCTATCTGATTCAAACTCAACATCGCAAATTTGATCAAGAACAACAGGAAATTTCAGGTTTTAATTTTTTTTCATTCTTTCAACATGTCTTCTAAATTCCTTCCTAAAATTAGAAAGTTTGAGTCTGGATACGAGAAGCGTAAGAAAAAGAAAAGACTTGATGAGTTAACTCAATCTCAATTGGGAGCTCTTGATAAATTCATAATAAAAGAATCAAAAAATTTAGTTGAAAATCAAAATGCTGATAATGTTGATGTAGAAATTCTTGAAAACGTGGTTACTACTGAAAATATAGAAGATAATGGTGATGTTAATGCTACTAAAAATAATAACTTAGACGTTGAAACGGTTGATGTTGATAATGTTAGTGACAATGGAAAAGATATATTTGATCCGAGAATTTGGGATTCTCTTGATTCCAAAAGTATTGATTTATTAGCTACGAAAGGTCCTAAAATAGATTTCTCTATTGTGAAGGGTCCTAAAGATAAATCATCTAGACGATTTACAGCTAATTTGTATACTAGAGTTTTATCAAATGGAGAGAAGTGTGATAGAGATTGGCTTGTTTACTCAAAAGAGCTTAATAGAGCATTTTGTTTTTGTTGTAAGGTTTTTAAAAAAGGGATTGGTAGAGGTCAATTAGCAAATGAGGATTTTAGTGATTGGGCACATGTTGGTGAAAGACTTAGAGAACATGAAATAGGTATGGAACATATTAAGAATATGACTACTTGGTATGAGTTGCGTCATAGAATGCAAAACTTTGAGACTATTGATAAAACATCTCAAAGGTTGATTAACAAAGAAAAGGATCATTGGAAAAGTGTTTTAAAAAGAATTATTTCAATGGTGAAATTTCTTGCTAAACATAATTTAGCCTTTCGTGGTTCTAATGAGAGATTGTACCAAAATAGCAATGGCAATTTTTTAGGCTTAATTGAAATGTTAGCTGAATTTGACCCAGTTATCCAAGAACAGATTAGACGTATTACAAATAATAATATTCATGTTCACTTTCTTGGACATAGCATCCAAAACGAGAAAATAATTTTGCTTGCTTCTGCAATTAAAAATGAAATCATTAGAAAAATCAAACAAGCAAAGTATTTTTCAGTGATACTTGATTGTACTCCAGATGTCAGTCACCATGAGCAAATGTCTTTGATAATACGATATGTGAATGTTTATTCAAATTCCGTAAGTGTTGAAGAATCTTTTTTAGGATTTATGAATGTGGATAAAACAACTGGCCAAGGACTTTTTGATGTTTTACAAAATAAATTGAAAAGGCTTGATCTTGACCTATTTGATGTGCGAGGACAAGGTTATGATAATGGGTCAAATATGAAAGGAAAACATCAAGGTGTAAAAATGAAATTTCTAGACATGAATCCAAGAGCCTTTTATACTCCATGTAGTTGTCATAGTCTTAATTTGACGTTGTGTGACATGGCTAACTCGTGTGTTAAAGCTAAAGACTTTTTTGGAGTTGTTCAACGCATTTATACTATTTTTTCTAATACCACTAAGAGATGGAAAATTTTAAAAGATAATGTCAAAGGGTTGACTCCAAAATCATTATAATCTACTCGATGGGAGAGTCATATAAATAGTGTCAAAGCTATAAAATCTCAAATGCCCGATTTTAGAGAAGCATTGCTTGAAGTGTCGGAAATGGATCTCGATTCTAAAATAAGAAGTGAAGCTAGATCCTTAGCCACAAATGAGCTTGGTGATTTTAAGTTTTTAATGAGTATAATTATTTGGTTTGAAATATTATACGAAATTAATTTGGTTAGCAAGCTTTTACAATCAAAGAACATGCTTATTGATGTTGCTATGGAAAAAATAAAAGGGCTGATTTCCTTTTTTGAGAGATATAGAGAAAGTGGTTTTGATAAGGCCTTAGATAATGCTAAAGAAATTGCTATGAAATGAATATTAATCCAGTATTTCCTCAAAGACGAATAATTAGAAGAAAAAGACAGTTTGATGAGAATTTGAATACTCCGTCAGTTAAGTTATCTGAAGAGGAATCTTTTAGGGTTAATTATTTTCTCTACCTTGATCAAGCCATTGTATCTCTTAAAAAGAGATTTGAGCAATACCAACAGTATGAAAGTATTTTCGGTTTCTTGTTTACTTCTCATAAGTTACAATCACTAGATGATGCAACCTTGGAGTCTTGTTGTAATCATTTTGAGCAGTCATTGAAACATAATGATCGGTTTGATATTGATGGGAAAGAGTTATGTGTGGAGTTAAAGTTATTAAGAAATATCTTGCCCGAAGAAATAATAGGGCCTATTGATATATTAAAATATTTAAAAGGCATGGATTATTTTCCTAATACAATTATTGCATATAGAATTTTACTGACCATTCCTGTAACAGTTGCTTCTGCCGAAAGAAGTTTTTCAAAATTAAAGTTGTTGAAGTCTTACTTGCGGTCTACCATATTACAAGAAAGACTTAATGGCTTAGCATTAATAGCAATTGAGAATGATATATTAGAGACAGTATAATACGAAGACTTGGTTGATGAATTTGCTTCAAAAAGTGTTCGAAGGGTAACTCTTTTTAAATAGATAGAATGTTGATCATAATATTAACTTGAAATTGTATTTTAATGTTATTGTTTACAATATAACTATTTTCAATGTTATTTATAAGGATGATTATTTTTTGATTTTGTTTGCAATTTAAATAGACAATACTTTTATTTAAATTATTTTTATATTTTTTTTATTAAAGGCCCGTATTTAAAACTAGAACAGGGCCTCCAAATTGTTTGAGACGGCCCTGTAGCTCAGGGCCTCAAAAATAATGGGGCCTCAATATTTGAGATTTGAGGTTATGGGCTTTGTATATTAAAGAAAAATATATTAATTATTATTTATTACTGAATGATTTCAAATTGAACATGTGATGTAGTGGACGTAGAAGCATTTTCGTGTATCAAATTCCTTTGTTTAAGTTGCTGTATAATGAAATCAGCTTGTTTAAAATTACAAATAAATCTATATATATCTAATAGTAAATTAGGATTTTTATAAGTTACTCAATCCTATAATAAATATAAATAAACTGACGTTTATTTTAATATTTTATTATAATTTTTAAAATACCACTGAAATTTAATGTTGTTTTAAAAAAATTACTTTTTAGATATATTTTTTAAAAAAATAATGTGATTTATAATATATTAAAATTATTAAAATTTTTAATGATAAATATTTAAATAGTTAGATGTTAAACTTATTTTTTTAATTTATAAAAAATAATTTAAATTAAATTTTAATATTATTTTTTAAAAAATTCTCATAAAATCATTAAATATTTTAAGGTATTTCATATGATTCAATTGTTTTAATTCAACAAAATTGGTTCTATAAAGGTTTCAAACGTGATCTCATTTTAAAACCACAAATTAACCTACATAGCAATTTAGAATTTTTTTTTTTTATAAATTATTTAAAATTATTTTTGCTTGTATGCATTTTTATATTTATATATAACTATTTCTTAATTATTAAAAATTAAACCTAAAAAAGAAAAATCAAAATTCAAAGTTAATTAGTTGCAGTTTTTTATTAGGGGTCTATTTTTGTTCTTTGCCCCGGGCCTTTAAAAAGTCAGGACCGGTCTGCTCCAAGTGCTAATGGTGGCTTGGCCTCATATCTAATGCGTCTCTTAATGTTTCTGCAAACTTAAAATTGGGTTGGGACTTCATGAATTACAATCGTCAGAGGGTTGCCTTTTTAAGATCAAGGATTTTGGAGAAATGGTTGCTGCATAAAACATTATATCTTCCCTTAAATTTGTACTGACATAAAACATCAATTTCAAACCATTATCTCTAACTCTATGTGGGTTGTTGGGACTGGCTCTAAGATCAATTTTTAAAAGTATGGTTGGTGTGTGATGGTGCTCTTTATGATCTATTCCATATTCCTCAACATCTCATTCTCAAGTTAAATGCCAAAGTGGAGGAAACCCACTACAAGAAATACCTTGTTTAGCCAGGGGTATTTATCAGAGATAAAGTCCTTTACTGAATTAATATGTTGCTTTGAATTAATCTCCTCTTAATGCAAAAAAAAATTATACTACTTTGCGAGGGACAACACCTAGCAAATAATACGGAGGAAATTTTGAATTTCAAAATTAAGCATTTGTCAAGGGCAACCCCTAGCAAATTTTTGCTTTGTCAAATCAGTCAAAGCCTTACTATGCTTCTCTGATGTGGTCATTATTACTTTGTCATTTGCGAGGGTTAGTGTCGCAGCGGAAAAATCGGAGAATAGGTTATTGATTGACTTAACTCGCAAATAAAGCAAGAGTCGCTACCGATCTTTATTGTTTCCAGAGGAATGAGAAAAAAGCGAATAAAATCCAAAGAAGTTTTAAAACAAAAACTAATAAAAAGAGATATCAAGGTACGGGGATTGGTTATGCAAGGGAAATGTATTAGCACCCCTCACATCTTTGGTACTCCACAAGAGCCTTTTTAAAAATCTGTGTTAGAATAAAAGAGTTGTATGCAAAATACTGATGGGATGAGAAAATAACTTTTTTTTGGTTTTTTATTTATCATCAGCAAGATGTCGCATCTTGTGCCTACATACCTCCTCAGTACAATGGAGAAGTTAGAGCATTTGTAGTTCTGCTCACAAAGAAAATATGGTAGTTTGTTTTTTGGTTGATTTTAAATGAAGAGACACTTTGTCATCTCAGAGAAGAAAACTCAACCACCAGTCATAAACATGAGAACAGATGGATCTTGCATCACGAGTGAAAGAAGGGTTCCAACTTGGATAGAGATCAACAAGTATACCACTAGCTTTCAAGTGGAAAAGAATCACACCATATCAATCAATATCATGAAGATAGGATAATTACATCTCAACTATGATGATTACTCATGCCTGATCTTTTAGGAAAAGATTTTTAAAAAGAAAAAAATCCAAATGGCAAAAGATTTGAATGAGATTTATTATCACTTGACAAAAGTCAAGGTTTATTGCTAAAAGGTTTGAGTTTGAAAACAAAGAAGATTTTAAAAAGGAGGGAGAAGATTTTGAAATTTTAAGAAGATGAGCAAGAGATGAAGGGACTATCCTAAAGCATAAAGTAAAAGCTAAGAACAAGAATAATCTAACCAACACTTCACATGAAGTTAACATAAGCATTTCTTTCCTTTTTATTAACCTCAAAGCATAATACTAGATGAATAAAAGCACTTGAGCAGATGAATAACAAATAATCATAAGATAACAATCTAGTTAAGCATGTATCAGATGAATCTTGAATTTGTCTCAGATGAACTTTCAAAGTTTTAAAATAATAGAACACAAGCACACAGACAAAACAACTAGACAAAACAACCCACAGATAATAGTTCCAAAGTCTCAGATACATTGGTATCAGATGAAGGCTCCAAGTCAAGGTTCTAATCCTAAGTCTAAAGGTCCAACTCCTTGAGCAAAGAGTAGTAGCTATGGTCCAAAGTCCACCATTAAGTTTTTTAGGGTTTTCTCTTTATTAGGTGTCTTTTAACAAAACAAGAATAAAATAAAGGCTCAAGTGAGTAAAGAGAAAATAAGTGCTCAAGTGAGCAAGATAAAAAGGGCATAAAAAAAATAAAATGCTATGGATGATAAATGGCATAAAGTAAAGAACGGAAAAGTAAAGTGCGGAATAATAAATTGCATTAAAGTAAAGTTAGTACAATGATATAGTTAATTGTTAGTGTTAGAATTAGTAATCTGATTCAGGACAAATTTAGCATTATGTTAAGCAATCGTAAGTGGACTTATATATATATAAGTTGCACCTATATGAGGCTGGTTAATAGCAATCTATGTGTTTAAGAACAAGTTAGAGAAATGATATAGAAAATCATTCTCCCAAAACTTACAACACATGTAAAAACAAACAAAATGATCAAGACAACGCCAAGGAGCTATGAGATCATTACATTAATCAAGACCATCTTAGTACTTAAGACAAACTTATCATCAACACAAAGTACTCAAAATAATCCCATGATCACCTTAAAGAAGATTTGAAATGATGAAAGTTCATCAATACCAATCCAACCCTAATTGAACAAGATGAATCCTCAAGTCCAATTGATCAAAAGACAAAATAAGAAGGGGATTGAGATGAAGAGGAAAAGGAGATGAATCAATCAAAACAAGTCAAGAAGAATTCTTTTAACCAACATGAGACTTTTATTTGATGATTCATTAGAAGAATGGTAAAAACATAACCTCCACACAATGAACTTCTCAAAGTTTGCACCCATAAGTTAAGAGAGAGAAAATGAAGAGAGAGGGATGGAAGCTCAAAATCAAATTAGATCAAGCAACAAATCAACATAAAAGCAATAAAATCATAAAAGGATTTTAAAATGATTTTTAAATAAAATAAGAGGAAAAATAAAATCAAACATCTAAACACCAAATAAATTAAAACCACAGATCACCATAGGCCAGGGACCATCATTGGACCATCTCCAAAAAATTTCAGAATTTTTGGATCAACAAAAACAATTTTAATGCATTTAAAACATAAGAGAAATGAGAAAAATTATTAACAATATCAAATGAAAAAATAAAAAATGGGGTTGGGCCTAACTCATCCCTACAAAACCGGTTTGTAGGGTGAGGATTGCCCTCACTTATAAACACATGTTCAAGCCATATATTGTCCTATGTGGAACTCTTAACACACCATCTCACGCTTAGGACTAGATAAATGGAGCATGAAAATAAATGGTGGGTGACCCGATAGCAGAAACCATAATAATAGGTGGCCCACCGGATCTTAAACCATACTCTGATACCATGTTGAAATACGAGAGACTAAGAGACATTCGAATAAACTGTGTGTTTTGAAAAACACTACGGAGACTTTATTATATATAGAGAGATTACAACTAATTACATGATATAGCCGATGTGGGACTATTTTATATACAAATATTCTTAAGACTATATTTACAAATATCAACATGTTGAAATACGAGAGACTAAGAGACATTTGAATAAACCATGTGTTTTGAAAAGTACTACAGAGACTTTATTATATATAGAGAGATTACAACTAATTACATGATATAGTCGATGTGGGACTATTTTATATATAAATATTCTTAACACTATATTTACAAATATCAACACTCCCCCTCAAGCTTGAGCATATAAGTCAAATGCACCAAACTTGCCACATATATAATTAGTTATAGGACTTCGTAGGGATTTTGTAAACACATCTGCTAATTGATCATTAGAGTTGACAAAGCTTGTGACAATGTTGCATGATTCAATCTTCTCCCTGACAAAGTGATAGTCTATCTCAATATGTTTTGTCCTCTCATGGAAGACTGGATTTGAAGCAATGTGCAATGCAGCTTGATTATCACAAACAAGTGTCATTGGTTTTGCTTCTTCAATTTGAAGTTCTTTGAGCAACTTTTTTAATCAAATGAGTTCACATGTTACCATTTCCATGGCCCTATACTCTGCCTTGGCACTTGATCTTGCAATTACATTTTGTTTCTTACTTTTCTAGGATATAAGGTTTCCTCCAACAAGTACACAATACCCACAAGTAGATCGTCTATCAATGGGTGACCCTGCCCAATCAGCATTAGAGTATCCAACTATATGAGTATGCCCTTTATCTTCATACACGAGGCCTTTTCCTGGAGCACATTTGATGTATCTCAGAATTTGAACAACAACATCCATGTGTTCTTGGCAAGGAGAATTTAAGAATTGGCTTACCACACTAACTGCAAAAGAAATGTCTGGACGAGTGACTATTAGTTATTCAATTTTCCAACCAATTTCTTATACCTTCCTGAGTCAGATAGAGGCTCTCCCTGATTGGGTAAGAGTTTGAAACTTGGATCCATAGGAGTATCAGCTGGTTTAGCGTTCAACAAACCTGTTTCTTCCAAAATATCCATAGCATATTTCCTCTTAGAAATCACCAAACCATCTTTAGATTGGGCTACCTCAATACCCAAGAAATAGCAAAGTTTACCAATATCTTTTGTCTGAAATTGATTCAAAAGATGTTGTTTCAACTGGAGTATTCCCTGCTGATCACTACCAGTTATGACAATATCATCTACATACACAATAAGATAAACACACCCTTGGGCTGAGTGACGATAAAAGATAGAATGGTCAGCTTCACTACGGACCATACCAAATTGTTGTACTATAGTGCTGAATCTGCCAAACCAAGCTCTCGGAGATTGCTTAAGGCCATAAAGAGACCTGTGTAACCTACAAAACATATTTGATAACTCCCCCTAAGCAACAAACCCAGGTGGTTGCTCCATATATACTTCCTCTTCAAGATCACCATATAAAAATGCATTTTCAATGTCAAGTTGATGAAGAGGCCAATGTCGAATGGCTAGAAGAAGTCTAACAGATGCCATCTTAGCTATAGGCGAGAAGGTATCACTATAATCCAACCCAAAAATCTGAATATATTTCCTAGGATTTTCTCTAAGGGATATATAAACGATTTATATATATACAGTTTATATTTGATAAGGTTTATATATTAAAGTAGTAAATAAAACCATAAAACTTACAGTTTGAAGAGGAGGCCCAGGACTGATGTGTGTATAAAGCCTTATTAAACAGTTGAATATTTTGATGAAAACAGCGGAGTATTTTATTGAAAAGAAAAGGTGTTGGGTCTTATAACTCAAGGAGAGGCCCAAAGAATCATTTACTGTGTGAACAAAAGGTGTTGGGTATTATACTTTAATAGAGGCCCAAGAATCTGAGATGAGAAATAAGGGATGGGACTTATACTCAAGGAGAAGCCCAAATGGTTTGAATAAAAATGGATAAGAAGTTTATTTGAAAACACATGAAAGTTTTAATTCAAGTTTTGAAAAAAGAAGAAGAGGAGTTTGAGACTTATAACTCAAAGAGAGGCCCAGTGGTCTGAGAGTAGTTTCACCGGGAATAATGCTCCTCTTAGTACCAGAGTGTTTTGAAAAAACATATGAAAATATTTACAGAAGAGAAGGTTTGGGACTTACAACTCCAGGAGAGGCCCAATGGTCTAAGAGTAGTTTCACCGGGAATAATGCTCCTCTTAGTACCAGAGATTAAAAGAGGGATGAGGAAAAAAAAGGAATGGGACTTATACTCATGGAGAAGCCCAATGAAATATCTACAGAGGATGGGGCTTATACTTAAGGAGATGCCCAGAAGATATGAAAGTAGTTTAAATTTAAAAATGAAGAGTTTTGTTGACTGAAAACTCTGAACGTCTGCTTGATCGGGAGTTTTTATAAAACAAACTGATTGACTAAGTTAAGATGAAAACAATTTTATTCATACTTAGATGAGACTTAGGGGAGTAAGTTTTATTCACATGATTATTTGAAAATGATTAGGTTTAGAGAAATTAAAGAGAAAGTCATTTATTAAAGTATTAAAAATACTAAGAAGGAATCACTTTTAAACCTAATAAAATATGTTGAATAAATAATTTTTTTTTTGTAATTTTTTGGTATGATCATGAAATATGTTTGATAAATGAGGTGTGTGCAAAAAATAAATTGAAAATAATTAATTTTGCTATACTAAATAAATGTGTGAAGTTAGTAAAACAAATTGAGAGAAAATGGTGATAAAAAAAGGTTTGGCCCCTAAAGGGCTTGAACCCACGCCCTCACACTCATTAATCAAAAGACTAGCCATTGGGCACGCGCTTGGCCTAGTCAGAGTGTGCAAACAATGAATAATAAGGGGAGCAAGTCTTGAAAATGGGAAAATAACTCAAAAAGGCAAAAGAGGGGATTCGAACCCACGCCCTTGGAGAGAGAGAGACTTATAACACGCGCATTAACCACTAGGGTGGTGATACATCCAATATATAATATGCTTCCATAAATATATATATTATAAAACATGTTCCAAAGTTTAAAAATTGAACTTCATCTGCAACCTCTCGAACTCCAAATTCAGACCAAGATCAAGGCATTATTTGACAAACTTGCAAACATAAAACTTGTTCTAAATTGTCTCACAATTTCAGAAATGTAAATAACTTGAATTTATATTAACTATGGCTCTCTAATTTCTTAGAAAATCTCAAGAACCCTAATTCCCAAAAGTAAAATTAAATGATGATCATGATGAATAAATGAATGCTAATAGAGGGCTTTTGATCCTCTCATGATGCTGAAAAAGATGGTATTGAGTTTTATCAAAAAGGATGCAAGAATGATAGAGTTTGACATTGAGTTACTAACTTCTGAAACTGGGAATCGAAGGCTGTGATAGAGAGCTTCCATAAATATTTTAATGATAGGAAAAGCTTCCTGGGACCTCAAGGACGCTAAAGGAATGCTTACTTCACCTTGAATGGTTCTGAATTGCTCTACCTGATTCCTCTTGCAAAAGCTTGAAGTAAAAATGGAGAATGATAATTCAGTTGCTACAGAAGTAATGTGAGCATCTGGATAGCTTCCTTAGACCTCAAGGAAGATGTTGATGTGCTCAGATTGGTTTGGCACCTCCTAAATCCTTCTGCCCAAACCCAGCTGCCCAAGCTCCAAGTTGAATGTGGATATGGTAATCCTGAGGTTACAGAGCTAGAAAGAAGACTTGGATCACTTCCACATAGTTCATATGAAGTGTTAGAATGCTCACTTTCAATGGAGAAGCTTCGGTTTGAAGAATTCACTTCTTTACGCCAAGAGATCTTTTGAAAAAAAATGAGCAAAGAGGGAAATTAGAGAAAGCAAGGATCCAAGTTGCTTTGGTGTGTCTTTGAATGAGAAAGAGTATTCTATTTATAGGAAATTGGACTGAGATAGTAAGAGAGTGAGGTAGGCATAGTGAGGTCACTTTTGTAACACCTCTTTTATACCCCAAAACAATTAACATATAATTAGAGAGAATAAGCATGCATATAAACAAAAGGGAGTAACATCGACGTTTGCAAAAACTAAAAGCTTTTAAAAACCGAAAACATTCATCCACAATATACAATACACCTGGTCATTTCAAATAACACTTCTCATTTAATCATAATTCATCCAAAATATGCATTTCACAGCGGAAACTACTAAATACTCATGTATTTCATAAAATGATTCATGTCCCATACCATGATCATATCTCAATAATCATCTCAACATAAAATAAACTATAATCAGAATATTGGCTTAAAAGCCTCTCAAATAACAAGTAGCCAAATAACAAGTTCTCTCAAGTCATAACATAATGCATAACCAAATAGAAACATGAGTTCAACACGACTAGTACACCCAGTGTTACATGACAAGAGCATCAACTCACTACCTAATCTCCAACAAACACGAAAGAAAACTCCGGCTAGATCACACACGAGCTACTAAACGCCAGAACCTACATGTTGCCAAACGAGGCAACATTAAAACAGAAGGGTGAGAATACGAATCATTATGAAGAAAGTATAATAAGATACAATGGTTAAAATCAACAATTATAGGAATTTATTACACCATGCCTAATCATGTAAAATAATACTAATCAATATATTCACATATATTAAGCATTCAACAAGTATAAAGAGTATAATATTCTAATTTCAATACTATATTTCCAATTATGCACATAACCATAATTATCACATATTCACACATTTAACTAAGTATGTATCCAAACATCACCCATTTCAATTATCAAACTCATAGACATATCACAACTACATCAATTTCACATATTCAATTACCGCATAACTCTAATGTGACTCAATGCAAGATATGTAACGCTATGCATGTGGTACCGTAATGTGAACCCAACATTTCACCGCTTTCCGATTCAATATCTAGAATCCAAGCCACGCTTCCAATCCGGACAAGATCAAAGCCACCACACATGTTTCCAATTAAGGATCAACGTATTCTACATCTATTTCCATTCAAGGATCACTGTCTATTACCATGTGAACCCACAGTTTCACCGCTTCCACAATAAAGCCAACTACGCCATTAATGAATGTACAATTACCAACCAACTATGCAATTAAGATTATCTCATCAATCTTAACTTACCGCATACCAACAATAATTCAACTCTATGAATTATATATCAAATTGTACACAACATTCACAACACATTGATATCAATCCACATAATAGAAACAATATTCAATTATGATTCACAAAATACAATTAACACTAGTAAATCATACTATCTCATGTTAATTCATATTGCCAACAAAATATAAGAATATACTTCCAAACCAAGTATTAATTCATTAGTATTTGGCCAAAAATACAATTACGGTTAGATTCTCAAGATACCGTACTTAATATTGTTGTGGAAGCTTTTAGAGGTATCTAAATCTGCACAATGTTTAAAAAAAAATTAGATTGGTTTTCAAATGGGTCAAATTCGAAAAACTGAATTAATAAACTGAATTAAAAAAAAACCAAATTCAAACTAACCGGTTGTTGAACCGAACAAAATGGACTAGAAATTTTCAACAGAAGGTTAGGTCGGATTGAGGTTTTGGGCCCGAGACCGAACCGACCCTCCCGATTGTCGATCCCTAGTCATATCAATTATCATGAATGAAGGGGAGTAATAGACTTTTTATTGAGATGACATGATTAAACACCTAGCCACAAAATAAAAGATAAAAATTTTCCACATTGCCGACTTAGCAATTTAGAAGTCAGTCAACTAAGAAGGAAAGGGGTCTAGTTTGGGTCGTAGTTAGATATAAATTGATAACCAGTGTAACTCGGTGAACTGAATTTAATCGAAATGTCGCGGTTAAGCAAGAGTCGCCACCGACTTTTATTTTATCCAAATATCAGAAAGGCTAAAAGAACAGGAAAAACCTTTTAAATAAAAACTGAGTTCGGGGGGTAATTTATGCAAAGGGAAGGTGTAAGGCACCCTTTGCATCCATGGTTTTCCATGAGCTCTTAATTGCTTTGCTCTTTGAAACCAAAAATTTAGAAATCTAGAAGAAGAGAAACAAGGACTTTAGCTCGTAAATGAGCGTAGCCTTATTGAAGTTTTTAGAAAAAAAAGGGTAGAAAAAAAATTTAAACCAGAGCAAAGCAATTAGGGACAAATTACCTGGTTAGATGAAAAATGTTCTTTTAGCTTTCAGGGCTATCCATACCATAGGAGGTTAAGGAAGTCCTTTGATTTGGAGGTTGAAGGGTCGTCGAATTATCGTTCGCCAAAGACTGTCCCTAGCCATAGAGGAGGCAGATAGTGTTAGAACAAGATTTGTTCTGATCAATATTCTTAGTTTTGATGATAACAAGGATATGAATTTTGTGTGAGATAATGTGGTACTCTAATACATTGCAATTTCCCTTTCAGGAAATATATAAAGAGTATGCACAAATCAGCGCTCAGAAGCTTTGTCTCAGAAGGTTCAGCATGCAACATCAGAATATGGTCTGGCAAGACATCAGAACATGGTCAAGGCAGAATCAGAACATGGGTCTATGGAAGCATCAGAAGAACTTGAGATCAGAAGCAGAAGCACTGAAGTTCTCATGGTATCACGCTCAGAAGCACTTCAAGGTCAGAAGACAAGAAGATGCTATGCACCAAGCTGTTTGACTCTGATGATATTCAAATATTATATACACAAACATCATATCAGAAGAAAGTACAGGTGGCAGGCTACGCTGACTGACAAAAGGAACGTTGGAAGCTATTAAAGGCAACGTCAGTAGACACAGCGTGAACAAGGCTCGAGGTAGTTGACAAAAGCGTGAAACATTAAATGCAAAGCTGTACGGAATACGCAAAGCATTAAATGCGCCCAACGGTCATCTTCTCAAACGCCTATAAATATGAAGTTCTGATGAGAAGCAAGGTTACCAATTTCTTGACGATTTGCTAACAATTAACTTGCTGAAACGCTGTTCAAACTCAAAGCTCAGAAACTTCATCTTCATCAAAGCTCACTACATTGATGTTGTAATATATTAGTGAGATTAAGCTTAAACGTTAAGAGAAATATCACTGTTGTGATTATAGCTTTTCAGAAGCATTGTAAAACTCTTATTTTATTACATTAATTTGTAAGTAACTAGAGTGATCAAGTGTTGATCAGGATACTCTAGGAAGTCTTAGCTTGTGTCTAAGCAGTTGTAATTAGAGTGATCACGTGGTGGTCAGGATACTCTAAGAAAGTCTTAGCTTGTGTCTAAGCATTTGTTCCTGGAGTGATCAGGTTGTGATCAGGATACTCTAGAAGACTTAGTCGCGGACTAAGTGGAAAACATTGTAATCTGTTGCGATTAGTGGATTAAATCCTCATGTGAGGTAAATCACTCCGTGGGGGTGGACTGGAGTAGTTTAGTTAACAACGAACCAGGATAAAAATAACTGTGCAATTTGTTTTTATCGTTCAAGTTTTTTAAGACTACACTTATTCAAACCCCCCCTTTCTAAGTGTTTTTCTATCCTTCAATTGGCATCAGAGCGCCGGTTCTAAGGTGCAAGCACTTAACCGTGTTTAGAAAAGATTCAGGAAGAGAAAAATGCTTCAGTAAAAGATGGCTGGTGAAGTTCAAACAAATCCAACTGCATCTACATCTGGCTCTGCTGAGCAATACAATGGTAACAATGGTTACACTAGACCACCAGTATTTGATGGTGAAAACTTTGAATATTGGAAAGATAAACTGGATAGTTACTTTCTTGGTCTGGATGCTGATCTATGGGATCTTCTGTTGGATGGTTACAAACATCCTGTTAAAGCTACTGGTGTAAGGCTCACAAGAAGTGAAATGACTGATGATCAAAAGAAAGAAGTCAAAAATCATCACAAATGCAGGACTGTTTTGCTGAATGCTATCTCTCATGCTGAGTATGAGAAGATATCTAACAGGGAAACTGCCCATGATATATATGAGTCATTGAAAATGACCCATGAAGGAAATGCTCAAGTCAAGGAGACTAAAGCTCTTGCTCTAATCCAGAAATATGAAGCCTTCAAGATGGAGGATGATGAAGATATTGAGAAGATGTTCTCAAGATTTCAAACTCTAACTGCTGGATTGAGAGTTCTGGATAAAGGCTACACCAAGGCTGATCATGTAAAGAAGATTATCAGAAGCTTACCCAGAAGATGGGGTCCAATGGTGACTGCATTCAAGATTGCCAAGAATCTGAATGAAGTTTCTTTGGAAGAGCTTATCAGTGCCTTGAGAAGCCATGAAATAGAGCTGGATGCAAACGAGCCTCAGAAGAAAGGTAAGTCTATTGCATTAAAATCTAATGTTAAAAAATGCACTAACGCTTTTCAGGCTAGAGAAGAAGATCCTGAAGAATCAGAATCTGAAGAAGAAGATGAATTGTCCATGATCTTCAGAAGTTCAAAGAGATTTGAACGAGGAGAATCCTCTGGTGACAGAAGATCTGACAAGAAGAAGGCTGTCTGCTATGAGTGCAATGAGCCTGGACATTACAAGAACGAGTGTCCAAAACTTCAGAAGGAGAATCCCAAGAAGAAGTTTCATAAGAAGAAAGGTCTTATGGCAACATGGGATGATTCTGAATCAGAATCAGAATCAGACTCTGAAGGAGAGCAAGCCAACTTTGCGCTGATGGCTACAGAAGAAGATGGATCAGAATCTACATCAGAATCAGATTCTAAAGAGGTATTTTCTGAACTATCTAGAGAAGAGTTAGTTTCCAGTTTAACAGAACTTCTGGAACTCAAAGCTCATCTTAGTATCAAATACAAAAAGCTGAAAAAGCAGTTTGAATTTGAAACTAAGAAGCTGGAATTGGAAAATTCTGAACTGAAGGAAAAAGTTTTAAATCTATCCAAAGATAGTGGATCTCCTTCTGAAACAGAAAAATCCATTCCTAGCATGAATCATATTCTGAAAGAATATGACTCGAGCTTCAGAAAGTTCTTATCTAGAAGTATTGGCAGAAGTCATCTTGCTTCTATGATATATGGTGTTTCTGGAAACAGAAGGTTTGGTTTTGGCTATGAGGGTGATACCTCACATAAATTTGAACCTATTGATGATCTGAAGATCACATACAAGCCATTGTATGATCAGTTCAAATATGGCCATGCACATGATATTAGGCTCACTTCACATGCACAGAAGTTTAACACTGTTCACACCAAGAAGCTTGTGACACATCCTAAGAAATATCATGCTGACAAACCTAAAGAATATCATGTTGTTCCTCCTGTTAAATATTTTGCTAAACCCAAGTTCAATCAGAACTTGAGGAGAACTAACAAGAAAGGACCCAAGAAATTGTGGGTACCTAAGGAGAAGATAATTTCTGTTGCAGATATCCTTGGCAGCAAAGAGGACAAAAAGCAAAATGTCATGGTACCTGGACTCTGGGTGCTCGCGACACATGACGGGAAGAAGGTCTACATTCCAAGACCTGGTGCTTAAACCAGGTGGAGAAGTCAAGTTTGGAGGAGATCAGAAGGGCAAAATCATTGGCTCTGGAACCATAAGTCTTGGTAACTCTCCTTCCATATCTAATGTACTTCTTGTAGAAGGATTAACGCATAACGTATTGTCCATAAGTCAATTAAGTGACAATGGTTATGATATAATCTTCAATCAAAAGTCTTGCAAGGCTGTAAGTCAGAAGGATGGCTCAATCCTATTTACAGTCAAGAGAAAGAACAACATTTATAAGATTGATCTTTCTGATCTTGAGAAGCAGAAGGTAACTTGTCTTATGTCTGTTTCTGAAGAGCAATGGGTCTGGCACAGAAGATTAGGTCATGCTAGTTTGAGAAGGATTTCTCAGATTAACAAACTAAATCTGGTCAGAGGACTCCCAAATCTGAAATTCAAATCAGATGCTCTTTGTGAAGCATGTCAGAAGGGCAAGTTCTCCAGACTTGCATTCAAGTCTAAGAATGTTGTTTCTACCTCAAGGCCGTTAGAACTCTTGCACATTGATCTGTTTGGCCCAGTCAAAACAGCATCTGTCAGAGGGAAGAAATATGGATTAGTCATCGTTGATGATTATAGCCGCTGGACATGGGTAAAGTTCTTGAAACACAAGGATGAGTCTCATTCAGTGTTCTTTGAATTTTGCACTCAGATCCAATCTGAGAAAGAGTGCAAAATCATAAAGGTCAGAAGTGATCATGGTGGTGAATTTGAGAACAAATTCTTTGAGGAGTTCTTCAAAGAAAATGGTATTGCCCATGATTTCTCTTGTCCTAGAACTCCACAACAAAATGGAGTTGTAGAGCGAAAGAATAGGACTCTACAAGAAATGGCCAGAACCATGATCAATGAAACCAATATGGCTAAGCATTTCTGGGCAGAAGCAATAAACACTGCGTGTTATATTCAGAATAGAATCTCTATCAGACCTATTCTAAATAAGACTCCTTATGAATTGTGGAAGAACAGAAAGCCCAACATTTCATATTTCCATCCTTTTGGATGTGTATGTTTTATTCTGAATACTAAAGATTATCTTGGTAAGTTTGATTCTAAAGCACAAAAGTGTTTCCTTCTTGGATATTCTGAACGCTCTAAAGGCTACAGAGTATACAATACTGAAACATTGATTGTAGAAGAATCAATCAATATCAGGTTTGATGATAAGCTTGGTCTTGAAAAACCAAAGCAGTTTGAGAATTTTGCAGATTTTGATATTGATATATCAGAAGCAGAAGAACCAAGAAGCAAAGCTGCAGAAGCTGGCAGTCTCAGAAGCAATGGATCAGAAGATCAAGTTGCTGCATCTTTAGAGAATCTCAGGATTTCTGAAGAACCAACAGTCAGAAGATCACCTAGACTTGCATCAGCTCATTCAGAAGATGTGATCCTTGGAAAGAAAGACGATCCCATCAGAACAAGGGCATTCCTTAAGAACAATGCAGAATGTCAATTAGGTCTTGTTTCTTTGATCGAGCCAACTTCTGTTGATCAAGCTCTAGAAGATCCAGACTGGATAATTGCCATGCAAGAAGAACTCAATCAGTTTACAAGGAATGATGTATGGGAATTGGTTCCTAGACCAAAAGGATTTAACATCATCGGCACTAAGTGGGTGTTCAGAAACAAGCTAAGAGAGAAGGGAGAAGTGGTAAGAAACAAAGCCAGACTGGTGGCTCAGGGTTATAGTCAGCAAGAAGGAATTGACTACACAGAAACCTTTGCACCAGTGGCCAGGTTAGAATCTATTCGTCTATTAACTTCTTTTGCCACTCAACACAACATCACTCTTTATCAGATGGATGTTAAGAGTGCCTTCTTAAATGGTTACATAGATGAAGAAGTTCATGTCCATCAACCTCCTGGTTTTGAAGACTCCATGTCTCCAAATCATGTTTTTAAATTAAAGAAGTCATTATACGGATTGAAACAAGCTCCTAGAGCTTGGTATGAACGTTTGAGTTCTTTCCTTCTGGAAAATGGTTTCACTAGAGGAAAAGTGGACACTACTCTCTTTTGTAAAACATTTAAAAAGGATATTTTAATTTGTCAAATATATGTTGATGATATTATCTTTGGAACATCTAATGCTACACTTGGAAAGGAGTTTGCTGAGTCTATGCAGGCTGAATTTGAAATGAGCATGATGGGAGAACTCAAGTATTTCCTTCGGATTCAAATCAACCAAACTTCTGATGGAACCTATGTTCATCAAACGAAGTATGTGAAAGAACTTCTGAAAAAGTTTAATCTTTCTGAAAGCAAAGAAGCCAAAACTCCTATGCATCCAACATGTGTCCTAGGTAAGGATGAGGTAAGTAAGAAGGTAGATCAGAAGTTGTACAGAGGTATGATTGGATCTCTTTTATACCTAACTGCTTCTAGACCTGACATTCTCTTCAGTGTTTGTTTGTGTGCTAGATTCCAATCAGATCCGAGAGAATCTCATTTAACTGCGGTTAAGAGAATTCTGAGGTATCTGAAAGGTACTACTAATGTTGGTTTAGTTTACAGAAGATCCAAAGATTACAACTTAGTAGGATTCTGTGATGTTGACTATGCTGGAGATAGAATAGAAAGGAAGAGTACTTCTGGAAGTTGTCAATTTCTTGGAAGTCACCTGATCTCATGGTACAGCAAGAAGCAAGCTACTATTGCCCTCTCAACAACAGAAGCAGAATATGTTGCTGCTGCTGGTTGTAGCACACAAATGCTCTGGATGAGAAGTCAGCTAGAAGATTATCAGATATATGAGAGTAACATTCCTATCTTCTGTGATAATACTTCTGCTATATGTTAATCTAAGAATCCTATCTTACATTCAAAAGCTAAACATGTTGAGATTAAACATCATTTCATAAGGGACGATGTTCAGAAGGGTGTTATATCTTTAAACTTTGTGGATACAGACCATCAATGGGCTGATATCTTTACAAAACCCCTTGCTGAAGATAGGTTTAAGTTCATTCTGAAGAATATCAGTATGGATTTATGCCCAGAATGAGAAGATGAGAAGATCTTATGTATGAGTATCTTCTGAAATGAGATTGGATTAGTCTTTTATAAGAAGTTCTGATTGTAATCAATTAGAAGTAATGATTCAGTTATTACTAACGTTTCATTGTCTAAGTTGACTCAGAATCTCTTTAAAAGTAAAACAGCTGTAACTGGCTATCCAGATGGTAAACACGTTTTCACTATCTCTGGACAAGCGTGCGTGCAGTTGAGGGGACGCCTACTTAGGTAACTGTGCTAATCACTTTTTTTGTCATTATTATCTCTCCTCACGTCATGTAACATTAAATGCTATCCATCATTTCCTTTTATTTCGTTTTCTTTTAATACTCTTCAAACGTTTCTTTTCCCTCTTATATTTCTCTCTCTTGCATTCAGTTTCTTTTTCATCTCTCTTTGCATTCATATCGTAAACCCTAGCAGTTTTCACTATCTGCAACCTCATCATGAATCCCTCGTCAAGTTCTGCAAATCAAGAAACTGATCATAAACAAAAGAGGAAGGCAACTGATGAACCAGAAATCAAACCAAAAAGAGTAAGGATCACCTATGACCCTCTCAAAGTGAACCCGTTTGAAGCTATGATGTCTGGAAACTACTCTAGACGTGTGTATCAACCCCTTGATGGTACTCCTCAATCACCTCCCTCTTCACAGACTTCCACCACCTCTTCCTCTTCTTTCACCTCTCTGGAACCACCATCATCACCATCTGATATCCTTTCTCCTACAACCCATCCCACAGATATCTCCTCATCTCTCTCACACCCTTTGCCCACCAGAACACCTAACCCCTACAGTTTTGTATTTCCTGACTCCAGATTCACTGTCAACCCTCCAACACCTACCACTCATTCATTTCTAGAGCTTTTACATTCTGATGTAAATAGCTGGTTGGAGATTTTGGGTGCTGCTCACCTTAATCATCTGGATGAGTATGCTACCTGCAACCTCTGGGAAGCCTTTCGCCAGGATTTTCTGGTTAGGGCTACGAATGTCCAGAGAATGATCATGACTGAAGCACCTGGGGCTCGTGGTCGTCTCTTGGAAGTTGGTGAAAGCAGCTACCACCATCTCATCAGGAACAGAAGAGTTCTTGAAGAGAGGATACCTGCAGATGAGATGGAAGAAGGAAACCCCTGCAGAGACATTGTGGTATGGAGACCAAGGTTTCCAGTGCTGACTGGAGATTTTCAATGGCTGTTCAATTGGTTCAGAATGAACCCTTCTGAAAGTGCTCCTCACATGGTCTTTCCAGAAGTGGTTTATCCTGCTGAAGTTGATGGTCCTACTCCTCCAACAAACCTAGCAGCTATTCTTCAGGCGTTGGAAGTTGGAGCTTCTGAGTTGCCTGAACCAGAATATGCTGAGGCTGGTCCTGAGTCAGACTCAGATGTTGAGATGGAAGGTACAGAAGCTGAAGACCTTCCAGAAGATCGCCCTGCTGAGATTGCTGTCCCTGTTGGCAGAAACTATGGTGCTTCTTCTTCTGGTGTACCCTCAGCTCTGATGGAGACCTTGGAAGCTCTGCATCAGAATCAAGCTATGCTGGCTTCTCGTTTGGACGCGCAAGAAGCAGCCAATGCTGAGTTTCGCTCCTTCATGGCAAGGCAAACTGCAAGCACTGACGGGGTTCATGACATTCTGGCGCAGATTTTGTCTAGGCTAGGGTCTTAGTCGTTAAGTCTTTGTAGTTTTCTTTCCTTGTTGCATCTGTTTTCTGCATACATCTTTTGTAATCCTGCTTGTTTAAATCAATGAAAAGTTTAATTTTGTTTCTATCCTTTGTCGTTTTCTACATCTGAATCTTTTATATTCTTTTTGATGTTATGACAAAAAGGGGGAGAAAATATATGATAAATGATCTGATTAATATTATCAGTTACCGGGTAAAAAGGCCTCACATTACTAACAGAACTTGCAAAGTTCTATGCTTTAAGTTGTGTTGTTGCAGGAATCGAAGATTCAAGATCAACATAAGAAGCAACATAAGATGAATCAAGCTCTTGGATTCTTGAAGCAAGCTGAGTGCTATGAAGCTTCAGAATCAGAAGCAAGAAGGAAGAATGTTCAGATATTCTGATGATAGAATATGATCTGATTCTGAATGTCTATTTGTTCTGATACATTTAATATTGTTCTGATACATTCTATATGGCTTATATTGCTCTGATACATATTATGTGTTTTGAAACATATTTTATGCTCTGATTCATTCATGCTGACTTTTGTCGTTTAGTTTTGTTCTGTAACATTTCAGGATGTAGAGATGCTCTGATGATGCTCTAATACATTCAACAATGTTCTGATACAATCTAGCATGAAGTGATGAAAGAAGAAATTCAAGCTCTGAAGCTGTCCAAATGGAAGCAGAAGTCAGAAGCTGTGAATGTTCTGAAGATCAAAGAAATTCAAGTTCTGAAGCTGTCCGATGGAAGCAGAAGTCAGAAGCTGTGAATGTTCTGAAGATCAAAGAAATTCAAGTTCTGAAGCTGTCCGATGGAAGCAGGAATCAGAAGCTGTGAATGTTCTGAGGATCTAAAAGAAATTCAATGTTCTGAAGCTGTCCTATGGAAGCAGAAATCAGAAGTCATGAATGTTCTGAAGATCAAGCACTGTGAACGTCTCTACCGAAATAATCAGGGAAGTCTTTTATTTATAAAATTCTTCTAGTATTAATTTCAGGGGGAGATTATTCATCTCAGGGGGAGATTGTTAATCTCAGGGGGTGACATATTCACATGCTTATGTTATAGCTGTGTAAATTGTCTTTAGCCGTCTGCTCTTTCTGATCGCAAATTCATATCATTTATATATGTTTTTGTCATCATCAAAAAAGGGGAGATTGTTAGAACAAGATTTGTTCTGATCAATATTCTTAGTTTTGATGATAACAAGGATATGAATTTTGTGTGAGATAATGTGGTACTCTAATACATTGCAATTTCCCTTTCAGGAAATATATAAAGAGTATGCACAAATCAACGCTCAGAAGCTTTGTCTCAGAAGGTTCAGCATGCAACATCAGAACATGGTCTGGCAAGACATCAGAAGATGGTCAAGGCAGAATCAGAACATGGGTCTATGGAAGCATCAGAAGAACTTGAGATCAGAAGCAGAAGCACTGAAGTTCTCATGGTATCACGCTCAGAAGCACTTCAAGGTCAGAAGACAAGAAGATGCTATGCACCAAGCTGTTTGACTTTGATGATATTCAAATATTATATACACAAACATCATATCAGAAGAAAGTACAGGTGGCAGGCTACGCTGACTGACAAAAGGAACGTTGGAAGCTATTAAAGGCAACGTCAGTAGACACAGCGTGAACAAGGCTCGAGGTAGTTGACAAAAGCGTGAAACATTAAATGCAAAGCTGTACGGAATACGCAAAGCATTAAATGCGCCCAACGGTCATCTTCTCAAACGCCTATAAATATGAAGTTCTGATGAGAAGCAAGGTTACCAATTTCTTGACGATTTGCTAACAATTAACTTGCTGAAACGCTGTTCAAACTCAAAGCTCAGAAACTTCATCTTCATCAAAGCTCACTACATTGCTGTTGTAATATATTAGTGAGATTAAGCTTAAACGTTAAGAGAAATATCACTGTTGTGATTATAGCTTTTCAGAAGCATTGTAAAACTCTTATTTTATTACATTAATTTGTAAGTAACTAGAGTGATCAAGTGTTGATCAGGATACTCTAGGAAGTCTTAGCTTGTGTCTAAGCAGTTGTAATTAGAGTGATCACGTGGTGGTCAGGATACTCTAAGAAAGTCTTAGCTTGTGTCTAAGCATTTGTTCCTGGAGTGATCAGGTTGTGATCAGGTTGTGATCAGGATACTCTAGAAGACTTAGTCATGGACTAAGTGGAAAACCATTGTAATCTGTTGCGATTAGTGGATTAAATCCTCAGGTGAGGTAAATCACTCCGTGGGGGTGGACTGGAGTAGTTTAGTTAACAACGAACCAGGATAAAAATAACTGTGCAATTTGTTTTTATCGTTCAAGTTTTTTAAGACTACACTTATTCAAACCCCCCCTTTCTAAGTGTTTTTCTATCCTTCAGATAGTCTAAGGGAAGGATCAGAATAGCCATCTTCGTTAGACAACCAGAGGATACCTCAGCACTTCGTAGGCAACTTCGAGGGACGAGGTCATATTTGGCGAACCGAAGGCAGCATCATTAGGGACTTATGACCTTGATAATGAACTGAGGGCAACATTGCTGAGGTATCCTCGTATTCGAGGGACTAGGCTATTCTGCAAAACACAAGGCAACAGGCAACAAGAGGGGTACCATAAAAGGTGCGTGGGTGCAACAATCACGTGATCATATTCGATTATATTATCTTATAATTAAATGACTCTAATTCAGTTCAAGGTTATCACTCCCTAGAATTACTAACCACGCAATAATATGGGGAAGGGGAAAAAGAAACCAGCGGATCAATAGTGCAATAGGTCTAAACAAGTAATAATTGCAGAAAGTAAATCAGGGTTTTAGGGTTACCGACTATTGAGCTTTGACGGTTGGCTAACCCTGAAAAATTGGGAAAAAGGAAAATAAACACGAAGGGGGTGAGTGTATTATCAATTCAAATGACAATTAGGGCTAAACCTTATTTGATAAAAGAGGGCAAAGTAAATACTAAAACATAAAATAAGACTTAGCTTTTGATTTGATCTGATATGGTTTGTAGTCGTGGGTAGCCTCGGGGTTAACCCTGAAAAATTGGCAAAGCAAATAAAAGACGTGAGTGCAAAAGAGTCCATTGAATTTCGAGGTTTTAGCCCTAATAGCAATTTTATAATGCAAATAAGGAATAAATAATAAAATAAAAGAAAATAGAGTCGGGACTTAGCTTCGTAAAAGGCGTGGCGTACAGTCGGGAGGTATCTGAAGATTGCCCTGAAAAGAATACACAAAGAAATATTTTTCAGTGTATGACAAATTCTCGCAAACCCTGATTTGGGCGCAAATTAAATAAAAATAAATGATCGATTTAATTAATTATTGGTTTTTCAACCTAATTAATTAAATCGATAAAAAAACATTCCCATAATTAAAGCAAATTAAATACGATTTTATAAAGAAAAAAATAAAACTAAATAAAATAAATATAATTTTGTTATTTGTAAAAAAAGGAATTTAAATAAAAACTAGTTTTATAAAAGGATAATATATGTAAAAAAAAGAAAAAAAGGCAAATATATATATATATATATATATATATATATATATATATATATATATATATATATATAAAACAAGTTGTGTAATTAAAAATAAAAAAAATTATAAAAATCTTAACTTTTGATTCTGTGTGGTGCGCTTCTGATGGAGCATGGTGCACCTGCGCTTTCTGGGGCACAAGATCTGAAGGTCGGATGATCCATAGGCTGAAAGTTGAGGGAACATTGGATGCACGTGGGCCACGCAACACCGGATCCATCTGGTCACCCAAAAAAACGCGCGCGCTTCATGATTTGAATCTACCAACCACATTGCGCCACCTAGTCATCTTCTCCAAAACAAAACCTGCAAACCTCTTTTTACAGCGCCCTTTTTTTAAAGCGCCATGAAAGGTCATCTCTATTACACCTGCAAAACCACAAACAACACAATACGAAGCAAAAATTTGGCGCACCCTCATGGATGCGATCGTCCAGATTCCACGATTTCAACCATGGCCATCTTGAACCCTAATTTTACCTGTGTTAAGAAGCCCTAATTGAAGCTCACGAACCCTAGGGATGGCATATCACTCGAGATGGCATAAGAACGCAATTAAATCTCCAGAAACAGTCATAACATCAAGGTAAACACAAATACACAATCGAATATGATTAATGATGCTTGTATGATGCAAATCGATTCAAATTAAAAACGGACAAACCGTGGGGTATTGGCTCGTGTTCTTGAGGATTCAGAAGCTGGTGATGATTGGGATTGCTTCAGTGATGTCCAGGGAATGAATTGGGATCAATCAAATGCCTTGAATCACCTTGTAACAAAGAATTGAAGTTTGAGATTTCTTGAATTTTCTTGACTCGGGTTAGGGTTCTTTGGCTCAGAATTTCGTAACCCTTGTGCTCTGCTCTTATTTACTACTTATAAGAGATGGATTTAGGGTGAATAACTTGGACCAAATCTTTTTGTAGCTTGATTTGCAAGTTAGGGAAATTTGATTGAAAATATACCATGGAATCTTTCTAAAATTGTCCAAAATTTGATTCAATTATTCCACATATCAAGTGCACGATATTTTATTGAATATTGGAGTGAATGTAGATTGGATTTGATTCAAAACAAATTTTCTTACAAATCTTTTGATTTTCTTTAATTTTATTGAATTTAAATGAATAAAAATTCTTATAAAATTAATTAAAATCAAACAAATTAGTGGCCAATGGTTTATGAACTCTTAATACCATAAGGAAGGAGATTGGATATTAAAAACATGGGCCCATTTGAAAAGAAACTTATTTTAAGGCCTTTTACTTTACATTTTTCCTTCCAAAATTGGTCAACTTTGACAAGGCATATCTCTCTCAATTTTTGAGGTATGGAGGAGTTCTAGGACTTTTTAGAAACCTTGAAGAGTCCTCTAACCAGTGTTTTTGGTCTCATATCAAAATAATTTTCCATGCTCATTGTGTGTTCTTTTGAAAAAAATGACTTTTGGTTGACTTTTGATAAGGACCTATAATGTTTGGGTCTATATCTCTCAAATGAAGCATTTTTAGACTTGGCATGTGAGAGACAAAATTGTAGAGAATCAAATTTCCTTCAAAATGAGCTTTTGATGGAAAATTTCTGATGTTCTATGTAGGAGTTATGGCTGGTCAAAGTTCAGTTGACTTTCTCTTATGAAAACCCTAATTTAGAAACTTTTGGAATTGTTGATTTCTGATCTTTCCTTGATGAACCATGATCAATTCTTGATCAAATGGTGAATGATACCTCAATATGAGGATGTTGACAAAAAATCAGGAGTTTTGACTGTACTTTGTGAAGGATAGAAAAACACTTAGAAAGGGTGGGGTTTGAATAAGTGTAGCTTTAAAAACTTGACAGATAAAAATAAATTGCACAGTTATTTTTATCCTGGTTCGTTGTTAACTAAACTACTCCAGTCCACCCCCGCAGAGATGATTTACCTCAACTGAGGATTTAATCCACTAATCGCACGGATTACAATGGTTATCCACTTAGTCAGCAACTAAGTCTTCCAGAGTCTTCTGATCACACACTGATCACTCCAGGAACAACTGCTTAGATACCCTCTAAGACTTTTCTAGAGTATACTGATCCACACGATCACTCTAGTTCCTTACAACTTAATGTAATCAATTCTAAGAGTATTACAAATGCTTCTTAAAAGCGATAATCACAAACTGTGATATTTCTCTTAACGTTTAAGCTTAATCTCACTAATATATTACAACAACAATGTAGTGAGCTTTGATGAAGATGAAGATTCTGAGCTTTGAATTTGAACAGCGTTTCAGCAAGTTTAATATGTGTTGTTTTGGTGCAGAATCGTTAGAATCGTTAACCTTGCTTCACATCAGAACTTCATATTTATAGGCGTTGGAGAAGATGACCGTTGAGTGCATTTAATGCTTTGCGTGTTCCGTACAGCATCGCATTTAATGTTATACGCTTTTGTCAACTACCTCGAGCCTTGTTCACGCTGTGTCTACTGACGTAGCCTTTAGTAGCTTTTAACGTTCCTTTTGTCAGTCAGCGTAGCTTGCCACTTGTACTTTCTTCTGATCTGATGTTTGTGAATACAACGTTTGAATATCATCAGAGTCAAACAGCTTGGTGCAAAGCATCTTCTGATCTTCTGACCTTGAAGTGCTTCTGAGCGTGATACCATCAGAACTTCAGTGCTTCTGTTCTCTTGTTCTTCTGATGCTTCCATAGACCCATGTTCTGATTCTGCTTCGACCATCTTCTGATGTCTTGCCAGACCATGTTCTGATGTTGCATGCTGAACCCTTTGAGACAAAGCTTCTGAGCGCTGAATTATGCGTACTCTTTATATATTTCCTGAAAAGGAAATTGCATTGGATTAGAGTACCATATTATCTTAAGCAAAATTCATATTATTGTTATCATCAAAACTAAGATAATTGATCAGAACAAATCTTGTTCTAACAATCTCCCCCTTTTTGATGATGACAAAAACATATATAAATGATATGAATTTGCGATCAGAAAGAACAGACGGCAAAAGACAAATTACACAGCTATAGCATAAGCATATGAATACGTCTCCCCCTGAGATTAACAATCTCCCCTTGAGATAAATAATCTCCCCCTGAAATAAATACTCGAAGAACTTTAATAAAAGACTTCCCTGATTATTTCGGTAGAGACGATCACATAAGCTTCTGTCTTTAGAGAATTCCTAGCTTCTGACTTCTGCTTCCATTGGACAGCTTCAGAACTAGAATTTCCTTAGATCCCTAGAACACTCACAGCTTCTGATTCCTGCTTCCATCTAGGACAGCTTCAGAACTTGAATTTCTTTGATCTTCTGAACATTCACAGCTTCTGACTTCTGCTTCCATCTAGGACAGCTTCAGAACTTGAATTTCTTTGATCTTCTGAACATTCACAGCTTCTGATTTCTGCTTCCATTTAGGACAGCTTCAGAACTTGAGTTTTCTGGATCTTTAGAACATTCACAGCTTCTGATTTCTGCTTCCCTCGGATAGCTTCAGAGCTTTGAATTTCTACCAACATCACTTCATGCTAGATTTGTATCAGAACATTGTTGAATGTACCAGAGCATCATCAGAGCATCTCTACATCCTGAAATGTTACAGAACAAAAACTAAACGACAAAAGTCAGCATGAACGAGTCAGAACATAAAATGTATATTCGAACACATTATATGTATCAGAGCAAATAGAATTTTGTCAGATCAAATAGACAAATATGGATCAAATTCTATTCTTCTTTCTTGCTTCTGATCTCTGAAGCTTGACAGCACTCAGCTTGCTTCAGTTTCCATGGTTTTGCTTCTTGTGTTTGCTTTGAAGATTCTCTTCACTTCTTTATACCTGCAAAACACTTAAACCATATAGAACTTGCAGTTCTCATTAGTAAATGTGTGGGAGCTTTACCCAGCAACTGATAGATTAATCAAATCATTTATCATTTATCTTCTCCCCCTTTTTGTCATAACATCAAAAAGAATAGTTCAAAAGATTCAGATGAATAAAACGACAAATAAAATTACTGGAATGTAAATCAAGGAAACTTTTTATTGATAATCAAAAGATATTACAAAAGGTTCCTATGTTTAACAAGATGAGAAACATTCCTAGCAAATACATAAAAAGTCATCCCAAGAGGAAATGACTACAAAAATTAAAAACAGCACCCTAGCAGGACACACTCTGTGTCAACCCATCAAGAATCCCTGTGGACTCTTGTCTTCCAGACTAGAACCTCCACTGTAGGAGAGATCCAAGTGACCAAAGAGGAAGAGAGGGACAGTTCACAGACAGAGAGCTAATGTTGCAAACGGGGCTTTCCCTTAACATAGAAGTTAAGAATATCATTCTTAACCTCCTCCCATAACTCAAGAAAGTCTTCTGTCTTTGGGTGAAAGTTGATAACAACATCAAAGAAGAGGTCTGACTTGAGAGGTATTAGGAGAGCCATCCCGAGATATGCAGAGATCTGTCGCCTTTGAGTCATAGATCTTCAACAGGCTTAGGGTGAACGCTAGGTTTGAGCTAGGATTTTTTAAAAAAAATTTGTTTGAGCAAGAGACGAAAACGGAAGAGAGAGAGAAAAACTTGATGAGAAATGCAAAGAGATAGAGAAAGAGAACACAGATAGAGTGTAAAAAAAAAAAGAACATATATGAGGGAAGGAGAAGCGTTTGAAGAGTATTTAAAAAAAATAAAATGAAACGAATGATGAATAGCATTTAATGTTACGTGACATGAGGAGAGACAATAAAGACAAATGAGGTGACTAGCACAGTTACCTATGGTCGGCGTCCCTTCAACTGCACGCGCGCTTATCCATGAATAGTAACGACAGGTTTACCATCCCGAGATAAAACGTTACAGCTGTTTTGCTTTAAAAGAGGTTCTGAATCAACTTAGACAATGAAACGTTAGTAATAACCGAGTCATAATTTCTAAAAGATTTCAATCAGAACTTCTGATTTTAAAAAAATTCACATTCATTTCAGAAGATACTCATACGTAAGAACTTCTCATCTTCTCATTCTGGGCATAAATCCATACTGATGTTCTTCAGAATGAACTTAAACCTATCTTCAGCCAGGGGTTTTGTAAAGATATCAGCCCATTGATGGTCTGTATCAACAAAGTTTAAAGATATAACACCCTTCTGAACATAGTCCCTTATGAAATGATGTTTAATCTCAATATGTTTAGCTTTTGAATGAAGAATAGGATTCTTAGATAAACATATAGCAGAAGTATTATCACAGAATATAGGAATGTTACTCTCATATATCTGATAATCTTCTAACTGACTCTTCATCCAGAGCATCTGTGTACTGCAACCAGCAGCAGCGACATATTCTGCTTCTGTTGTAGATAGAGCAATGATTGCTTGCTTCTTGCTGTACCAGGAGATCAAATGACTTCCAAGAAATTGGCAACTTCCTGAAGTACTCTTTCTTTCAATTCTGTCTCCAGCATAGTCAGCATCGCAGAATCCTACTAAGTTGTATTCTTTAGATTTTCTGTAAACTAAGCCAACATTAGTAGTACCTTTCAGATACCTTAGAATTCTCTTAACAACAGTTAAATGAGATTCTCTAGGATCTGATTGGAATCTAGCACACAAACAAACACTGAACAGAATGTCAGGTCTAGAAGCAGTCAGATATAGAAGAGATCCAATCATACCTCTGTATAACTTCTGATCTACCTTCTTACTTACCTCATCCTTACCTAGGATGCATGTTGGATGCATAGGAGTTTTGGCTTCTTTGCAGTCTAGAAGATTAAACTTCTTCAGAAGTTCCTTCACATACTTGGTTTGGTGAACACACGTTTCTTCTGATGTTTGATTTATTTGTATTCCAAGGAAATACTTGAGTTCTCCCATCATGCTCATTTCAAACTCAGCCTGCATAGACTCAGCAAACTCCTTTCCAAGTGTAGCATTAGATGTTCCAAAAATAATATCATCTACATATATTTGACAAATTAAAATATCCCTTTTAAAGGTTTTACAAAAGAGAGTAGTGTCCACTTTTCCTCTAGTGAAACCATTATCCAGAAGGAAAGAACTTAAGCGTTCATACCAAGCTCTGGGAGCCTGTTTCAATCCATACAATGATTTCTTTAGTTTAAAAACATGATTAGGAGACATAGAGTCTTCAAAACCAGGAGGTTGATGGACATAAACTTCTTCATCTATATAACCATTTAAGAAGGCACTCTTAACATCCATCTGATAGAGAGTGATGTTATGTTGAGTGGCAAATGAAATTAATAGACGAATAGATTCTAACCTGGCCACTGGTGCAAAGGTTTCTGTATAGTCAATCCCTTCTTGCTGACTATAACCCTGAGCCACCAGTCTGGCTTTGTTCCTTACCACTTCACCTTTCTCACTGAGCTTGTTTCTGAAGACCCATTTTGTACCGATTATATTGAATCCATCTGGTCTAGGAACAAGATCCCAAACATCATTCCTTGTAAACTGATTCAGTTCTTCTTGCATAGCAATTATCCAGTCTGGATCTTCTAGAGCATGATCAACAGAAGTTGGCTCGATCAAAGATACAAGACCTAATTGACAATCTGCATTGTTCTTAAGGAATGCTCTTGTTCTGATTGGATCATCCTTCTTTCCAAGAATGACATCTTCTGAATGACCAGAGATGAGTCTGGATGATCTTCTGACAGATGGTTCTTCAGATATGCTTAGATTCTCCAGAGAAGCTGATACTTGATCTTCAGATTCTTTGCTTCTGAGAAGCTCTGCTTCTGATGCGTTGCTTCTTGGCTCAACAACTTCTGATATATCAATATCCCAATCTGCAAAATTATCAAACTGCTTTGGTTTTTCAGAACCAAGCTTATCATCAAACCGGATATTGATTGATTCTTCTACAATCAATGTTTCAGTATTGTATACTCTGTAGCCTTTTGAGCGTTCAGAATATCCAAGAAGGAAACATTTTTGAGCTTTGGAATCAAACTTACCAAGATGATCTTTAGTGTTCAGAATAAAGCATACACATCCAAAAGGATGGAAATATGAAATGTTGGGCTTTCTATTCTTCCACAATTCATAAGGAGTCTTATTTAGAATAGGTCTGATAGAGATTCTATTCTGAATATAGCATGCAGTGTTTATTGCTTCTGCCCAGAAATGCTTAGCCATATTGGTTTCATTGATCATGGTTCTGGCCATTTCTTGCAGAGTCCTATTCTTTCGTTCTACAACTCCATTTTGCTGTGGAGTTCTAGGACAAGAGAAATCATGGGAAATACCATTTTCTTTGAAGAATTCTTCAAAGGATTTGTTCTCAAATTCACCACCATGATCACTTCTGACCTTTATGATTTTACACTCTTTTTCAGATTGAATCTGAATGCAGAAATCAAAGAACACTGAATGAGTCTCATCCTTGTGTTTCAAGAATTTTACCCACGTCCAGCGGCTATAATCATCTACGATGACTAATCCATATTTCTTCCCTCTGACAGATGCTGTTTTGACTGGGCCAAACAGATCAATGTGCAAGAGTTCCAATGGCCTTGAGGTAGAAACAACATTCTTGGACTTGAATGCAGGTTTGGAGAACTTGCCCCTCTGACATGCTTCACAAAGAGCATCTGATTTGAATTTCAGATTAGGAAGTCCTCTGACAAGATTCAGTTTGTTAATCTGAGAAATCTTTCTCAAACTAGCATGACCTAATCTTCTGTGCCAGACCCACTGCTCTTCAGAAACAGACATAACACAAGTCACCTTCTGACTCATAAGATCTTGCAGATCTGTCTTATAAATGTTGTTCTTCCTCTTGCCTGTAAATAGGATTGAGCCATCCTTCTGATTTACAGCCTTGCAAGACTCTTGATTAAAGATTATATCATAACCATTGTCACTCAATTGACTGATAGATAAGAGGTTATGTGTTAATCCTTCTACAAGAAGTACATTAGAAATGGAAGGAGAGTTACCAGACTTTATAGTTCCAGAGCCAATTATCTTGCCCTTCTGATCTCCTCCAAACTTGACTTCTCCTCCAGACTTAAGCACCAGGTCTTGGAACATAGACCTTCTTCCTGTCATGTGTCGTGAGCATCCAGAGTCCAGGTACCATGACATGTTGTGCTTTGTCCTTTTTGCAGTCAAGGATATCTGCAATAGGAATAATCTTATCCTTAGGTACCCACATTTTCTTGGGTCCTTTCTTGTTAGATTTTCTCAAGTTCTGATTAAACTTGGGTTTAACATTGTAAGCAATAGGAGGAACAGCATGATAATTTTTAATGTGAGTTTCATGATATTTCCTAGGTTGTGTCACATGCCTTTTGGTGTGTGTTATGTGAAAACTTTGAGCATGTGAAGTGTGCCTAATATCATGGGAGTGGCCATACTTGAACTGATCATACAATGGCTTGTATGTGAATTTCATTTCATCAACAGGTTCAAGTTTGTATGGGGTTTCACCCTCAAAACCAATTCCGACTCTTTTGTTTCCAGACACAGCATATATCATAGAAGCTAGCTGACTTCTGCCAATACTTCTAGATAAGAACTTCCTGAAACTTAAATCATATTCTTTCAGAATATGGTTTAGACTAGGAGTGGATTTTTCTGAATCAGAAGGAGATCCAACATTATTGGATAATTTTAAAAGTTTTTCTTTTAATTCAGAATTCTCCAACTCAAGCTTCTTTGTTTCAAATTCAAATAGCTTTTTCAGCTTTTTGTATTTGAGACTAATCTGAGACTTGAGTTCCAGAAGTTCAGTTAGACCGGAAACTAACTCATCTCTAGTAAGTTCAGAAAATACCTCTTCAGAATCTGATTCTGATGTAGATTCTGATCCGTCATCTTCTGTCGCCATCAGCGCACAGTTGGCCTGCTCATCTTCAGAGTCTGAATCATCTTCTGACTCATCCCAGGTTGCCATAAGACCTTTCTTCTTATGAAACTTCTTCTTGGGATTTTCCTTCTGAAGATTTGGACATTCATTCTTGAAGTGTCCAGGCTCATTGCATTCATAGCACATGACCTTCTTCTTGTCAAATCTTCTGTCATCAGAAGATTCTCCACGTTCAAATTTCTTTGAACTTCTGAAGCCTCTGAACTTCCTTTGCTTGGTCTTCCAGAGTTGATTTAGCCTTCTGGAGATCAAGGACAGTTCATCTTCTTCTTCAGATTCTGATTCTTCAGGATCTTCTTCTCTAGCCTGAAAAGCGTTAGTGCATTTCTTGATATTGGATTTTAATGCAATAGACTTACCTTTCTTTTGAGGCTCATTTGCGTCCAGCTCTATTTCATGACTTCTCAAGGCACTGATAAGCTCTTCCAGAGAAACTTCATTCAGATTCTTTGCAATCTTGAATGCAGTCACCATAGGACCCCATCTTCTGGGTAAGCTTCTGATGATCTTCTTTACGTGATCAGCCTTGGTGTATCCCTTGTCAAGAACTCTCAATCCAGCAGTAAGAGTTTGAAATCTTGAAAACATCTTTTCAATGTCTTCATCATCCTCCATCTTGAAGGCTTCATATTTCTGGACTAAGGCGAGAGCTTTAGTCTCCTTGACTTGAGCATTTCCTTCATGAGTCATTTTCAAGGACTCATATATGTCATAGGCCGTTTCCCTGTTAGATATCTTCTCATACTCAGCATGAGAGATAGCATTCAGCAAAACAGTTCTGCATTTATGATGATTCCTGAAAAGCTTCTTCTGATCATCATTCATTTCTTGCCTTGTCAGCTTTACGCCTCTGGCATTTACTGGATGTTTGTAACCATCCATCAGAAGATCCCATAGATCACCATCTAGACCAAGAAAGTAACTTTCCAGTTTATCTTTCCAGTATTCAAAGTTTTCACCATCAAATACCGGCGGTCTAGTATAACCATTGTTACCGTTGTATTGCTCAGCAGAGCCAGATGTAGATGCAGGTGTAGACTTTTCACTTTCATCAACCATCTTTTACTGAAGCGTTTTTCTCTTCCTGAATCTTTTCTAAACACGGTTAAGTGCTTGCACCTTAGAACCGGCGCTCTGATGCCAATTGAAGGATAGAAAAACACTTAGAAAGGGGGGGTTTGAATAAGTGTAGCTTTAAAAACTTGGACGATAAAAATAAATTGCACAGTTATTTTTATCCTGGTTCGTTGTTAACTAAACTACTCCAGTCCACCCCCGCAGAGATGATTTACCTCAACTGAGGATTTAATCCACTAATCGCACGGATTACAATGGTTCTCCACTTAGTCAGCAACTAAGTCTTCCAGAGTCTTCTGATCACACACTGATCACTCCAGGAACAACTGCTTAGATACCCTCTAAGACTTTTCTAGAGTATACTGATCCACACGATCACTCTAGTTCCTTACAACTTAATGTAATCAATTCTAAGAGTATTACAAATGCTTCTTAAAAGCGATAATCACAAACTGTGATATTTCTCTTAACGTTTAAGCTTAATCTCACTAATATATTACAACAGCAATGTAGTGAGCTTTGATGAAGATGAAGATTCTGAGCTTTGAATTTGAACAGCGTTTCAGCAAGTTTAATATGCGTTGTTTTGGTGCAGAATCGTTAGAATCGTTAACCTTGCTTCACATCAGAACTTCATATTTATAGGCGTTGGAGAAGATGACCGTTGAGTGCATTTAATGCTTTGCGTGTTCCGTACAGCATCGCATTTAATGTTATGCGCTTTTGTCAACTACCTCGAGCCTTGTTCACGCTGTGTCTACTGACGTAGCCTTTAGTAGCTTTTAACGTTCCTTTTGTCAGTCAGCGTAGCTTGCCACTTGTACTTTCTTCTGATCTGATGTTTGTGAATACAATGTTTGAATATCATCAGAGTCAAACAGCTTGGTGCAAAGCATCTTCTGATCTTCTGACCTTGAAGTGCTTCTGAGCGTGATACCATCAGAACTTCAGTGCTTCTGTTCTCTTGTTCTTCTGATGCTTCCATAGACCCATGTTCTGATTCTGCTTCGACCATCTTCTGATGTCTTGCCAGACCATGTTCTGATGTTGCATGCTGAACCCTTTGAGACAAAGCTTCTGAGCGCTGAATTATGCGTACTCTTTATATATTTCCTGAAAAGGAAATTGCATTGGATTAGAGTACCATATTATCTTAAGCAAAATTCATATTATTGTCATCATCAAAACTAAGATAATTGATCAGAACAAATCTTGTTCTAACACTTTGACCACAATTGACTTTTAAGTCAAACCAGTCGACTGTTGACTTTCTGAGCAATTGAATGATCAATCTTTTGAATTAAGACCTGAAACTTGTCATGGAGGTAGTGTGGGGTATCATAGACCATGTGGGATACCTTGGAGCTTTTGGTTCAGTGAGAACAACAAAACCCTAATCCTTGCCTAGGAGAGGTGTCTTTGAACATTGTACCTTGATTTGAATTTGAACAAGAGAAATAGTATGGGCAAATTTTTGGGTATGACAAACAACTATATTGATTATCACTTTAATATTTGAATATATTGAAAGTCCACATACTTACAAAAGTATGATATTTATATACAATTTTAAATAAAAAGTATCACTTTTAATAGTTATCATGATAAGATACTATTTTAAAATTACGATTTTTTTTTTGTTGTAAAAGGATACATATATATGTTATAAAATTATATGTAAGTTATTCAAAATATTAATAGAAATAATAAATAAATTTTAAAGGAAACGGAATATTGTTAAATAATTATAAATAAAATATTGACACTTAAACACTAATACTTATAATTGTTTTCTTAGTAATCAATTAGCTCTCTTATATATCTTGATAAACTAGCCACAAACCGAGGCGTCCGCACGGGTAAATTTATTTAGTACGATATGATATACATATAAATTTAAAAAGAATTATTTAATTATAAAATGAATATAATAATATAAATTTAATTTTGACATTTGAAATAAGAATTTTGTGTCTCAAATAAAGATAATTTGTTAAATAAAATAAAATAGATATTTTAATGATAGTGATCTGTGAAGAAAACAGAAATTTTGACGTTTGAAAATAAGATTTTTTTTGTCTCAAATAAAGATAATTTGTTAATTAAAATAAAATAGAAATTTTGGTGACCCATGAGAAAAATATAAACTTTAACATTTGAAAATAAGAATTTTGTGTCCCAAATAAAGACAATTGTTAATTAAAATAAAATATGTATTTTGCTTATAGTGGCCCGTGAAAAAAATAGAAATTTTGACATTTAAAAATGATTTTTAATATTCATAAAATAATTATGTTTTTGATTTCATTCCATTACAAAATTCAATTTATTTATTTATTTTTGTATAGAAAAATATAAAAGAGAAGAAATAGATATTTTGGTGATAGTGGCCCGTGAAAAAAATAGAAACTTTAACATTTAAAAATAAGAATTTTGTGTCTCAAATAAAGACAATCGTTAATAAAATATGTATTTTGCTTATAGTGGCCCTTGAAAAAAAATAGAAATTTTGACTTTTAAAATATTTTTTTAATAATTTTTAATAACCATAAAATAATTATGTTTTTGGTTTCATTCCATTAAAAATTTAATTTATTTATTTATTTTTGTTTAGAAAAATAAAAAAGAGAAGAAAAAATGAAGAGAGAGAAAATTAAAATAAAAGTGAAAAGTGTAGGAAAGAGAAATGTTAGTAAAATTTGAAATTTGAACTTTGAAAAAGTAATGGAGCCACTTGTCATGTTTTTGTTGATTTAGAATGAGAATAATAGATACATTATGTTATTACTAAAACGTCTTTGATGTAGTGTAAATATTATAAATATTAAAGGATAATATATAGTATTTGGTAGCATCTTTCTTTAATGGATAGTCAGTTTATTAATAAAATAAGGATATATCAATAATTTATTTTAAATATATTTTCTATTGATGATAAGTTATATTAAAAGATAAATAATAAATTAATTATATTCATAAACACAAATATTTATTTAATAAAAGTTACAAGAAAAAGCATTGATAAAATGTGTTATGAAGTGTTATATATAAAGAGAAAACAAGTAATAGACTTTCATTATTTATTATTTATGAGTGTCTTCCACGTTTTAAAGTCAGTCAACTGGGCTCATATAATAAGACATGATAAGACAGCTAGAAGAAAAGTTAAAAGACAAAAAATGTAACGTACTCCATCCGTTCTTTTGGAACGGTCATTTTGAGGAAAATTCTATGTTTCTTTTTCATTCTCATTTTCAAAGTTTGTCAAAATTACATCCAATTATTTATTATAGAAAAAAAAAGTAAGTTAAGACAGCAAAATTTCAATTATTTTCAAATGATATATTTAAGTAAGTTAAGATAGCAAAATTACACCCCTTGAATCTCTTAGTCATTTGAAGAAATTTCAATTATGTCTCCTGTTTTCGTAAATGCATTTTTTGAAGTACTTTTTTTCAAAAAATTTGCTTCTTTCCGTAGGTGCATCTACGGAACGTGTTTAGACAGAGTGTTCCGTAGATGCACCTACGGAAAATTCTGCTATATTTTCAAATGATATACATTTGACTTAAATTAAAGTAATGCAATTTAAACGCAATAGTAAATAGTACACCAAAAAAATACATCCTATAAATCACCGGCATCACTACTGTGTGTGTCAGACATCATCTTGTGCCTCTCTGCTGCCTCTGGCCCCACCTCCGCCTCGAAGTGGACGTCCTCGACAACCATGTCCTCAGTGTAACCTGACACCTCTCCCTAGCCAATAATGCCATGGAAGTGCTATAGTATCCATGTAACAGCCCAATTTTATTCGCTATTATTTTAGTACGTAATTATATTATTTGATGTTGTTAATAATTATATTATTTAAGAATTTAATTATTTGTGTGTTTGTGTTATTTGGCTTAATTAAGTAATTAGAGAGGTTTTAATTATTTAGGCCTAAGTGGTAGAATATAACATAATAGATGGATTATGGGTTAAGCCCATTAAGATAAGAGATAGTAAAAGTAGAGATTAGGGTTGGAGAATCATAACTCATTTTGGGGGAGAAAGAAGAAATAGAAGAGAGAAAAACTCAAAGGGAAGAGCACTTGAGGGAAGAAGAAAATTTATAGAAAAAGCTCAATTTTCGCAGCAAATTTCAGCAGAAAACCACCTTGGCAAATCGGGTGTATCTCTCAATCCAACCGTTAGATCGTTCCGATACTTGGACACGGCGTTTCTGACTCGTAAAGGTAAGTTCTGACCGGAGCGATTTTCATTTTGAGGGTTTTAAGTTCGTCTGATAAGCCGGTTTCTGAACTGGTTTTTAGGTGCGTCTCCAAATGATGTTAGAAAGGATTTATTTTGGAGAAAAGCTTAGAGCTATGGTGAAAGAGTCCAAATTTACCAAGGTAAGGGTGGGGTTCTTTCATGATAAAGGGTTGTATGATAGTATGTTATGGTGGGTAGATTATATACTTGATATCCATGTTCTTCTATGTTTAATTTTGGGTATTTGATGGTTTGTTGGAATGTGATGTTATAAATGTGATAAGTTGTGTGCAATTGATAATCTCTGTGCATTAGATTGTTGTGCTTGTTGTGGATAAATCATTGATGGTGAAATAATGGGTTTAGCTGTGGAATTGAAAATGTTAGGGTTTATGTTAGATTCTCATGAAATTGACTCTAATCATGTTTTGAATGAATTGTCGATGACATGTAATTATGTTTGTGCGAGCTATGTGATGAATTATTGATAACATGTAATCATGTTTGTGTGCGTTATGTATTGATGAATTGTGGATAACATGTAATTATGTTTGTTGTTAGTATGTTGAATTTGTTGTTGTTGTTGTTGTAGACCCTATGGTCAAAGTTGATAGGTTGTATTGTGTGGATAAGCATGAAGTGAATATTGTTGTATAGTTGGAAATGATTATGTTTGAAATAACATGATGTATGCTCTTTATGACGGATAGCTGTTGTTACGAAGATGATGATTATATGATGATACTTATATGATGATGATGTATTGTGAAGTTGAATATGTTTTTATTGTTGAGATGTTGTTATTATAACTTGTTGTTGATGCGTTGACGAAATGGTAGGCCTATGGCCAATGTTGAATAAGTTGAATTGTCCCGATTTATGGACATGCTTGAGTTGTAGGCCGTATGACCAATGTTGATCTAAGTTGACGCCATTGATATATATTATAAGTTGTTGTTTGTTGTGTGTTGTTGTTGTCGTTGTGCTGTTGTGAATTTGTTGTTGAAGTGGATAATCTCGTTGTTAAGTTGTGTTGTGAGTCTTTGGCTAAATTTGAACGGTGTGATTGTTGATATGTGACCGTTGTTGTGTTGTTGTTATATCATTGTTTCATTGTCGAGTTGTGGTCGTTGTATGTTGTCGCATAGCATATCATATCATAACATAACATTAAAGTTGGTCTGGATTGGCAATGTTCTGAGTTGGAGCTAATGCTCTTTAAAGTTGGCCTGGATTGGCACGTTCTAAGTTGAAGGCTTTGCCTCATGCTCGGAATTACTAGCAATGTTCTACATTGGGAGTTCTACTCCGTTTTTAAGTTGGGAGTTCTGCTCCAAATGGTACCATATGCATTTGCATAGTTTGACTTGCATAATGATTTGCATATCAAGTTGTTATGTTGATGAATGATTGTTATGTTAAGTTGATTATGTTGTTCTTTAAGTTGGATTAAGTTGATTATGTTGTTGTTTAAGTTGGATTCGTGGTTGTCAATTCATTGCTATGTTTTGTTGATGTTTGTCGTGATGATAGTTACGTTGATTCTCGTTGTGATTATGAAGGAAATGTTATAGTTGTGGATGACTTAGTTGTGAATTTGAATATGTTATTATGATTGATTATTAACATTGTTGTTGTGATGCAAGTTGCTTTGAGATGAGAAGTGGTGAAAAGTGTATGATCTTATCTATAAGTATTATCATACATTCTTTTATACTGTTTGATATCTCACCCCTTCTGCTGATGTTTCCCCTTCCATGGGAAATGGGCAGGTACTCAAGTATGGCTGTGGAAGCTTATAGCTTCATCGAGTCTAGTTGGTGTGTCGCTTTGATACGTAACACTCGGGGGATGTTTATTTTGTTGTTTCATGTAGTTAATATATAAGTTGTTGAGTTCTACGTTGAATAATGAGAAGTACTATGATGTTTTAAAGTTGTTTCTAATTGAATAAAGATGATTTGTTTACAAAGTCGCATGTTATGATTCCGCTGCATATTAAATAAAAGTTGGTTTGTTCTTAGAGCTGATATAAGTCGTTTGTGATCCTGTGAGATTGAAGTGTTGCGTATCCCAAATGCTTGTTGATAGTTTTTAAAATACTTTGATTTCTGCATTATAATTTCGGGTAGAATTTGGGGTGTTACATTAGTGGTATCAGAGCAGGTCGGTCCGTCTGGCCAAGTTGTCGCGTCTGTTGAGTTTGTACGACAGTTGAATATTGTCAGTGTTTTATTCCTTAGTATGCGACATGTGTGTGATACACTGTCGGTACTTGTTTATTTTGTTGCAGGGTTTAGTTTGAGCGAAGTGGGGGAGAAGCTGTGCTTCTCGGATATGTTTCAGTTGCAAGTTGTTGGTGCAACATACTGCTTAAGGAGACAGTGCAAGTAATGTAGAAGGTTGTTGGTTCCCGAACCCGAAGGTAGCATGGATTTGAGGTTTTGGTTGTTTAACAAGTCGGAGCGTTTTGGAAAAAGGATAATTGTTATAAGATGGAATTTAGAAAGTAACTACATTCAGCGTTATTGGTGGACTGTGAAGTTATCAATTTGAGTAACTCTTGCATAGGATGTTTACGTAAGAACAACAATTAAGCGACAGATTACAGTAGAGCTTGTCAAGGGATCCTTAGCAAGAGATTGGAAAATTTGTGGAAGTTGTTGGAACGTTTAGATGAGTATGATTCCAAGAATAAAAAGTGTTGATAATAGTGTAAAGGAATTCTTTTATGATGTTATCACAAGGTGTGTGTCGGCACGTTCGGATGATTTTGGGAGCTATTGAAGTAGGGTACTTTTGGTAACGTAAAGGAACACTATTATTGTTTGGTAACGATGGTGTATACTCCATTATGGTTGTCAGCTATCTATTGACAAATTGAGGAACGATCACCCTTAATCTCTTGTTGATAGTAGACGGGATCATATTGGATGTGATAGACTTATCTTGCCAGCTTAATAATATTGGAAGTGAATGAGTCTGTGCAAGATGGTGCCATGTTGTTTATGTTGTTGGCAACTTTGGATGTTCATGAGAAAAGAACGATTGAGGAATTGCTGATAGTTTGCGCATTTGCATAAGTGTTTCCTGAAGATGTTAGTGATTTACCGCCGGAAAGAGAAGTTCAGTTTTTTGATTGATTTAGTTCCTGAAACTAGTCCTGTGTCGATGGATCCATATCGGATGTCAGCTTCAGGGTTGAAAGAGTTGAAGAGTCAACTTGAGGATTTTCTTGAGAAGAGGTTGTTAGGTGAAGATTTCGTTTGAGAAGAATGTCCTTCGAAGATTTGGAATTCAAAGGAAGATGGTTACTTGTCGCGGGCGAAAAATCGTTTTGTTCCTCTTTTTTGTGGATGAGACACCTGATGCCTTCTTTGGGCTCGAGTGCTCAAAAAAAATGATTTTTCTTTTGTACCGACCAAACTTTTTATTGTTTCCAAAGTAGGAAAAGGAAAAAAGCTGCAATAACCTAAAAAGTGGGGGAGAGATTCCGGGTAAGAGGGTTGGTTATACGAAGGGAAGGTATTAGCACCCAACGTATCTATAGTACTCTATAGGTTTCTTTATTTTGTTTTATTCCATTCTTGTTGTGGTGGAGGTTCTTGTGAAATAGGTGGGACCTAAGGTGTTTGTTTGATTATGCTCGCAAAGATCATCGCGATCCTCTACATACATATCCCTTAGAGGGAATCAGAGCATCTGTAGCTCGGGGTCTACGGGTGCTAAGGTTTGAGTGGTTTTTTTTGTTTTGTTTTGCTCGCCAAGGATCGACCTTGTGCCTACGTATTTTCAAAGGGATGTTGAGAAAGTCAGAGCAATCGTAGTTCCCACTTATGCTAGTGGAAGCAAAGGAAAATAGACAAATGTCGTCTAAATGCTAGATGTATCTAATCTATATCATCACATACATCTGTTTGATTTTTTGTTTGTTTAACCAGCCTTGTGGCAAAAAAACTTTCAATGAAGTCAGCCTTGTGACAAAAAGTTTTGATTAATCAGCCAGCCTTGTGGCAAAAGTTTCAATGAAGTCAGCCTTGTGACAAAAACTTTGATTAATCAGCCAGTACGGTGGCAAAACGGTTTGATTGATTAGCCAGCCTTGTGGCAAAAGAAGATTGATTGATTAGCCAGACTTGTGGCAAAAAAGTTTGATTGATTGATTGTGATGATATATAAGAGATACTCCTAGCATAGAGATGAAAAATGTCTAATCTCCTAGGGTATTTGATTTGGATATTGGGGGATGCTTATAAGAAGCCCGTGGGTCCTTGTACGAAGCCCAAGAGGAGGCTATCCGAGGGTCCTTGCATTGTAAGCCCAAGAGGAGGCTATGGGAGGGACAATCCAGGGTCCTTGCATTGTAAGCCCAAGAGGAGGCTATGGGAGGGTCACTCGTTTGTACAAAGCCCAAGGGGAGGCGTGGTATAGTTGGTTTGAGCTCTTAGAGCGATTTCACCGGGAAACCATACTCTATGTCCTAACCTGAACTAGGGAGATTCTTTGCACGAAGCCCAATAGGAGGCTATGGGGAACCTAGTGTTGTACTAAGTTGAACAAGCACACATATCACACATATGAACAAACATGAACAAGTATGAACAAACATGAACAGGTATGAACAATTATATATATGACAAAGTGTGTGTATATAATGGAGTTTATGAAGGAAATATACCTGTAAGCATGATCCATTTGTATACACAGGGCTCGGGACTCATACTCGAGGAGAGGTCCACTTGAATTTATTCAAAGCTATGTAAACAGGTATTTACAAAAGGGCTTGGGACTTATACCTACATGGAGGCCCATGGTATATTTTTGGGAAGATTTAAAGAAACCTTCATTTTTGGTTTGTTATTCAAAGTTTTAAAAAACACATTGATTGAGATATGTACAAAAGGCGTACAATGAAATACCTAATTTCATGTACTTGAGTGGGTATGTACAAAAGGGCTTGGGACTTATACCTACATGGAGGCCCGTGGTATATTTTATGAAACATGGTTGATTATTTTTAACAGACGCGAGGTTCGAAAAACTGTTTGAAAGTTATTGTTTTGAAAAAGTTTTCTGTACAAAGAAAAACTGTAGAAAAAAAAGAAAAAAAGGAGTGGGTCTTATACTCTCTAATATTCGAGAGGCCCCCACATCGTTTTGAAAACCAATTGATCAATTAAAAGATTTAATCAAAAGTTTCAAAAAGAAATGGTTTATTGTTTTTGAAAAGAATCGCGATCGCTCGTTTTAAAACGATTTGAATTTTGAAAGAAGTCAATTTAATCAAAAGATCATCCTCAATTAACACTTAGATAATTAGGATTTGCTTCAAAAAATATTTACAAGTTACTAAGTTTGAAAATCAAATGAAAAATAGTATTTAAAAGTATTAAAATTACTTAAAAACAAGTCATTTTAAAACTATTTAAAAATGTATCAAATAAATATTTTTTGATGATTTTTTTTGATATTCTTAAAATATATATATTAAATGAGAGGTGTGTAAAAAATGAATGAAAAATGAATTGATTTGGTTAGTTAAATAATTAATTGAAGTTTGTTAAAAAATGAAAGAAAAATAGTTGTAAAAATAATGGTTTTGGTCCCTAGAGGTGTTGAACCCACGCCCTTGTGTTTATCAGCCAAAACACTTGCCAACCCAGCTGCGCGCGCAACTTGTTATTATAACAACTTCGTTTAATTATATTTGAAAACTGATATTTGAAATTTATGAACAGAAAATGGCGCCAAGAACACCATCCCCATTTGATTTTGAAAATTCTTGAAACTGAACCAAATTGATCAAGTGAAGGGTCTATCTTGCTCGGTTTTGGACGAGGAACATGATGATAGCATTTAATTTCATTTATTTTCACTCTAAGACTATCAATTTTCTGATGAACACGAAGAACCCTAGAACTGAAATTCAATGTGAAATCGTGTATGATCATGTTATGATGCAATTGATTGAGGGTTAATGATCCTCATAGGTGCAGAAACAAGATGGTATGCTCATATTTCATTTATGATGCGTGCAAGTATGAGTTTGAAGTTCAAGTGCACTTACCTCAAAAACGACCAAACTGAGAATTGGATTTTGATCTGGAGATGTTACAGATGCTTTGTATCAATCTGAATAGCTTCAATGATGATTATGGAAAGTGTCTGGATGCTTGGAACCATATGAATTCATCTGTGCTAAGCTGTGGTACCCGATCTGCATAACCTTGGAGTGTGAATCGAATCTGAAGATTATGAGGTTACAGATCATATGTGAGTGTTTGGATAGTTCATATGTGATATATGTGAGGTGTTAGAAGTGTTATTTTGGACAGAAATGATCTTGAATGGATTTTGGCATGATAAGGCTTAGATTATGCATATTTGAGAAGTGAGGTAGTGATTTTGAGTTTGAGATGTTTTTGGAGTGTGTGAGTGGATCAAACACATCCCATATGATGTTTGTGGTTTGTGGGAAGCATCACTTTGGTCAGAAATTCAAAGGTTTAGAGGTTGAGCATTTTACCTCTTTGAAACTTAAGAAACTTGCATTCTAAGAAAGAAAGAGAAAGCCTATAATTTGTGTGACTTTGGTGTGAATTGAAGAGTGGAAATGACCTCTATTTATAGGCCATGAGTTCTGAATGCAGATCTTTGCAACTTGCTCAAGAATTGGTGATTTGGCATTTGGAGATAAAGTGGAATCTTTACATTTAATGCAAATGGTTAAAGTAACTAAACCATGGTTATTTTGGCCAAGCTTCTTATCCTCTTCCATTCTGATCTCAAATCAGAAAATATCTCCCAATTATTGCTTCTATGCATCATTGCTTGGATTATAGGTCATGTAGTATAGAAACTTAGTGAAAAATGGTGCAAATCCAAGTGAAAATGATCACTAATGTCAAAATTCAAAACCATGGCTACACTCCATATTTTTTCATGCTCTTGGACATTTTGGAAAGCTCATATTACACACTTCAAAACCCTAGTTGAAAGTTTCTTCAAGACCTTTAAGGAAATGGGTGAAAAAGATCCATGAACTTTGAAGAAAATGAAGTTTTAAGTGAAATTTTCAAAAGATACCAACTTTGAAGCTTCATATCTCTTAAATGGTTGATCTTATGGAAAAAAATTATATGTGTCAAAGTTGTTTATTGGATCAAAATCTACAACTTTCATGTTGGAAGTTTTTTTCAGTTTGTAGGTGAAATTTTGAGTTATTCCCTTTCAAAGTTTGGAAAAAACCATGAAAAACACTTAGAAAAATTTTCTAAGTATGAAAGTCAAACTTTTGACTTTTTGATTCTTGATTGATTTTCTTGATTTTTCTTGATCAAATGACTTCTCATATCATATATTGATGATTTAAAACTTCAAAAGTCATGGTTGACCAAAATTCCCCAAAAGTCAATGGCAATCTTGTACAGTTGACTTTTTTCAGACGAATCGCGTTTCTGGAGATTTCAAATGAAACAGGCTACCCTCACCAAATGAATGGTATGAATGGATCATATTGAAGCATTAGAGGATATTGAGCCATGGTTTGAGTTGTGGCACCATGTCCTGATTAAAAAGTCAATTATTCAGTGAATTAGGTCAAAAACCCTAATTGTCGACCAGATGAAATTGATGACTGTGGATCTTGAATTGAGATGTAATTTCCATTGGATGTTGTCATAGGGATTATTTGAAGATGATTGAAACCTTTGATTGACTCCCTGGGGATTTTTAGGGTTTCCCAAATGTGATCCCTGATTTCAGTCCCTGATAGTTCAAAAACCCTGATCTGAGGATTTGTCTGATCAATCTTTGTGTAGGAGATGTTATGAGCCAATGGATTAGGTCAAAATGATGCACTTGAGGTCTTGATATCATGTCCCAAGCCATTAGGTCAAATTCTGAGCAAAAGTCAGGAGTGTGCTGTCTTCAGTCAAAACCCTAATTCAGTCGATTCAAAGCTGTTGAGCTTGTTGAAATGAATCTCTGAGGACCAAATGTTGATTATTGATGAAGATGATTCATTTGAGATGAAGGGAGAACAAAACCCTAATTGAGTGTTATTTGCACTGATGAGTGATTTCCTGATTAAATCCTGCTGAGTCACAAGTAGCAAACACAAGCTATGCAATTTGTTAGAGATGCAAATGATGCATATGCAAATGATATGAGGTGGTATCTTAGGTCAAAAATTGGGGTATGACAGATGCCCCTATTTAAGTTTCTTCAACCTGAGACATGAAGATTGAAAATCTTCGTTTTGATAGGGTGGAAGAGACTTAAATATCAGAAGACGCGAATTTTGGACCTAAGATACCAAAATTGCGAATGATGCAAGGATATCTTTACCGAGGGGATATCAAGAACTGACTCCACTGGGGAAAAGTGATCGGGAAGGATGTCTCAATCCGTTTTAGGAAGAGAATCCGTTTTATCTTTTCGGGAAAGCAAGTGTATGCTTCACTGGGGAATGATAGCTTTGTAAGAAAAGCTTACCTATCGACATTATCGACTATCAGCATGGGGATAGACTTGTTTAATAATGCGAAGGTGAAAGGTATGAAACTATATTACCGACTATCAGCATGGTGATAGACTTGACATGGTAAAAAAAAAAGTTTCAAAGGTTCGGTTAATATTACCGACTATCAGCATTGTGATAGACATGTTAAATAATATAACCAGAACAAAAGGTTACCGACTACCAGCCTTGTGATAGTGGTTTTGAAGACATGATCAATTATCAGCCAAGTGATAAAATGATCCTGGAGACTTTGCTAGGGGAATTACTGGTTATTCAGCCTTGTGAACAGTAATAATGCCCTGATTGTCAAATGGTCTTCATGATTGATTTCCTTGAGAGGAAAAAGCTTTTGAAAGAGACATAAGCTGCTCAGATGATGAGGCTATTGCTTATTGTCTATTTTTCACGACTCTATTTGAGGAATTGGTATTTTGAACCTCTGGTAAAGACATGGTTCTAACCAAGAATGAATTGGAAAGAGACAGTCAAACAAGACTTTGTACCCATGAGGAATGAACTCAACTGGGGATTTTCTCCTTTGTTTTGAAAGGAGAAACTAAAGCAACCTTCTTCCACGAGGAATGATCTCAGTGGGGAACTGGAGAAAGAAGATGTTCTTTCTGCTTATGGGTGACAACCTACTTGGAGAGATGACACGCCCATATCTGTTTCTTTTTCCTTTTTTTTTCTCTTTTTTTTTTCGGAATAGATATATCCTGAACAAGTGATTTCGAAGCAAACATTGAAAAATGTAATGATGCATAAATGATGCAAATATGTATGAATGATGAATGTCATGAATGTAGCATGCATACTGACAATACTGACAGACAATGAAGTGTATACTGGAGAGGGACCGACGTCGCAATACAACCAGATACTCAGCAAATGTTCTTCAACACGGTGTAGATAACACAGGTGATGAATGATGCTGTGTGCTTTAAACTTCTCTGGGGAAGATGAGTATCTTTTCTTACTGAGATGGAAGAACTTCTTCACTGGAGATGGGAAATCTTCGACACTGGGGATAGAAGACCTTCTTCACTGGGGATAGAAGAGCTTTTCCTATCATAATCCTTGATTCGTCCTATGGAGATAGCTGTTGATGTTCCTTTTGTTGTTCACAACTCAAAGGAAAATTTCGCTTTTATTTTGAAAAAGGAAAGTAAATTCATTTAAAAACTTTTTTCTTTTTTTTCAAAAATGAATAACACAATTAAAGCGTCATTTTGCGAGCTAAAAGAAATTAGAGATTGCAAACAAGTGGGCACAAGGCTCAAATTTATTTAATAGGATAGTAATCAGCTAAAGGCGTGATTCCATAGAGTATTTACAAAAGTTGGAAATGGTAATTATGCGGAAAAGGCTACATTGAAAGTAATAACCACTATTCCCCCCAACAACTTTGAGTTCCAACTGTGCTTGTCGCTTCAGATTGGCAATGATTTGTTTGAAGATCCTTTGATGAAGTACAGACTCCTCAGGTGACGAAGTACAGACTGATGCAGTTACTTTGTCATAAATCCCTAATTTTTGCCTAGATTGCCCTTTCAGGTTTTCAATCTACCAGGATGAATTTTTTCTGTTTATTGTCTCTAATTTTTGCCTGGACCGCCCTTTCGGGTTTTCAGTCCACCGAGACGCTCATTTTTGCCTAAGTCGCCCTTTGCGGGTTTTCGACTTACCGAGCTGTTCTTTTGTATTTTTTAGACAAAGTATTTCTTGACTGCATCAGCATTCACAGGATGTGGGAGTTCATCACCATCCATGGTTGCAAGAGTCATGGCGCCGCCGGAAAATGTTCTTTTGACAACATACGGGCCTTCGTAATTAGGAGACCATTTGCCCCTAGAATCTGGTTGAAAAGACAAGATCTTTTTAAGCACGAGGTCGCCTTCTTGAAATTCACGAGGTCGAACCTTTTTGTTGAAAGCTTGTTTCATCCTTGCTTGGTATAACTGTCCATGGCATAGAGCAGTCATACGTTTTTCTTCGATTAAGTTCACCTGATCGTATCTGCTTTGACACCATTCAGCCTCTGATAACTTAGTCTCCATGAGGACTCTCATTGATGGGATTTCAACTTCTACGGGGAGCACAGCTTCCATGCCGTATACTAGAGAAAAGGGAGTTGCCCCTGTTGAAGTACGCACTGAAGTACGGTACCCATGTAAAGCAAATGGCAGCATTTCATGCCAGTCTTTGTAAGTGACGACCATTTTCTGGACGATCTTCTTAATGTTCTTGTTGGCAGCTTCAACGGCGCCGTTCATTTTTGGTCTATAAGGAGAAGAGTTATGATGCTCAATCTTGAATTCCTCACATAATTCTTTCATCATCTTGTTGTTCAAGTTTGAACCATTGTCAGTAATGATCTTGCTGGGAACACCATATCGGCAAATGATGTTATTCTTGATAAACCTCACAACCACTTGTCTTGTAACGTTGGCGTAAGATGCTGCTTCGACCCATTTGGTGAAGTAATCAATTGCTACTAAGATGAAACGATGACCGTTTGAAGCTTTTGGTTCGATCATTCCAATCATGTCAATACCCCACATGGAGAAAGGCCATGGAGATGAGAGAACGTTGAGTAGAGTCGGTGGCACATGGATCTTATCTGCGTAGATCTGGCACTTGTGACATCTCTTCACGTGTTTACAACAATCAGATTCCATTGTCAACCAATAGTATCCTGCCCTTAAGATTTTCTTGGACATCGCATGCCCATTTGAATGAGTTCCAAAGGACCCTTCATGTACTTCATGCATTAACATGTCTGCTTCGTGTCTATCCACGCATCTGAGCAAAACCATGTCGAAGTTTCTTTTGTATAGCACATCTCCATTCAGGAAGAAACTGCCAGAAAGTCTCCTTAGAGTTTTCTTATCTTTGTTTGATGCCCCAAGCGGGTACTCTTGAGTTTGAAGGAAGCGTTTGATGTCGTGGAACCACGGTTTATCATCGATGACTGCTTCAGTTGCAAACACATAGGCAGGCCTTTCAAGGCGTGTAATTCTGAATTTAGGCACATCATTCCAGTGACTGACTTTGAACATGGAAGATAGAGTAGCCAAGGCGTCTGCCATTCGATTATGATCTCGAGGTATATGATGCAATTCAACTTTGTTGAAGAAAGTCAACAGACGTCTTGCATAATCTCTGTAAGGAATCAAACCAGGGTGGTAAGTTTCCCACTTGTCTTTGATTTGGTTGATCACGAGGGCTGAATCTCCATATATGTCGAGGATCTTGATCCTTGAGTCAATGGCTTCTTCTAGACCCATGATACAAGCTTCATATTCTGCGATGTTGTTGGTACAATCAAATAGCAGTCTGGCGGAGAATGGGATATGAGTACCCTTGGGAGTGATGATGATTGCCCCAATTCCATTGCCAAAAGCGTTTACTGCTCCATCAAAAATTAGGCCCCATCTTGATCCAGGCTCAGGACCTTCTTCAGGTAACGGTTCGTCACAATCTTTCATCTTCAAGTACAAGACATCTTCATCAGGAAAGTCAAACTTGAGAGATTGATATTCATTAATTGGTTGATGTGCCAAATGATCGGCGAGAATGCTTCCTTTGACCGCTTTTTGAGCACGGTATTCAATGTCATACTCGGATAACAACATTTGCCATCGGGCAATCCTTCCTGTTAAGGCAGGCTTTTCAAAGACATACTTGATCGGATCCATTTTGGAGATTAACCAAGTAGTATTGTTGATCATGTACTGGCGGAGACGTTTTGAAGCCCAAGCCAAAGCACAACATGTTTTTTCGAGCATGGAGTAACGAGACTCACAGTCTGTGAATTTCTTACTCAAGTAATAGATGGCATGCTCCTTCTTACCAGTTTCATCTTGCTGTCCAAGCATACAGCCCATGGATTCTTCCAACACGGTAAGGTACATGATTAGTGGTCTTCCTTCAACTGGAGGAATCAATATTGGTGGTTCTAACAGGTACTCCTTGATACTGTCGAACGCTTTCTGGCAATCTTCAGTCCATACAACCCCTTGATCTTTGCGGAGAAGCTTGAAAATCGGCCCACAAGTAGCAGTCATTTGAGAGATAAATCTGGAGATATAGTTCAATCGTCCGAGAAATCCTCTTACTTGCTTTTCAGTTTTTGGTGCAGGCATCTCTTGAATAGCTCTGACTTTGTCGGGATCTACTTCAATACCTCTTTGGCTGACAATGAAACCCAAAAGTTTTCCAGATCTAACCCCAAAAGTACATTTGTTAGGATTCAAGCGAAGCTGATATTTCCTTAGTCGTTGAAACAACTTCAAAAGGTATTCAATATGTTCTTCTTCTGTGCTGGACTTGGCTATCATGTCGTCCACATAAACTTCAATTTCTTTATGCATCATGTCATGAAAGAGAGTAGTCATTGCCCTTTGGTAAGTTGCGCCTGCATTCTTTGATCCAAACGGCATCACTTTGTAGCAAAAGGTACCCCATGGGGTGATGAAAGATGTCTTCTCCATGTCTTCAGGAGCCATCTTAATCTGATTATAACCAGAGAACCCGTCCATGAAGGAAAAGACGTTGAACTTAGCGGTGTTATCAACCAGCATGTCGATATGTGGTAAGGGAAAGTCATCTTTTGGACTGGCCTTATTCAGGTCACGGTAGTCAACACACATTCTGACTTTGCCATCTTTCTTCGGAACTGGCACTATGTTGGCCAACCATTGAGGATACTCAGAGGTGACTAGAAAACCTGCGTCGAGTTGCTTTTGAACTTCCACTTTGATCTTGTTAGCCATGTCAGGGTGAGTCCTTCGCAATTTCTGCTTAACTGGCGGACATTCTGGCTTCAATGGCAAGTAATGCTGAACAATATTGGTATCCAACCCAGGCATGTCTTGGTAGGACCAGGCAAACACGTCAACATATTCTTTGAGAAGGTCTGTCAACTTACTCTTGACATCAGCATCAAGCAGCGATCCAATGGTCACTTCTTTTTTGTCTTCTTCAGAACCCAAGTTGATCTTTTCTAAAGGCTCTTTGTGAGGCAGAATGGCTCTTTCCTCGTGCTTAAGTAATCGAGAGATCTCGTCCGGAATCTCTTCTTCTTCCTCTTCTTCGGCTTCGAACACAGGAAACTCAAAGTTGGGAGAGGGCATAGGGTTATTGCATTCAATGGGTTTATCAATAGTAAATCTGCACATGTGATTTATATCTATTTCAGAAAATTTATGAATGCAAGACTGTATGCAGATTTTTTTGAAAAGTTTTTTTTTTTATTTTATTTTGGGTTTTTTAGGATTACCATTTCCAGAAAAAAAGCAAAAAATAAAAACATATAATGTAGGGAATTCAAAATGACACTTTATTTATGATTCATTTTTGAAACAAAGCCCTAAACACAAACTCTTTTGTCTTGGGCAGGACAAAGAGTGAAACTTTTAAAACAAAGCCCTATACACAAAGTTATTTGGGCGGAACATTTAAAAGCAAAGCCCTATAAAACATCTCTCTGCTTTGGGCAAGGCAGGAGGTCAAAATAACAGCGAGGTGATTACTTTGAGCGGCGAACAACATTCGGAACGTCGACAGCCTTCCAGTAGCAACGAACTCCTTTGTGTATTATGTATTCAGGAAAATTCTCCCCAGAATTATCTTCAGTATTGACATTGACCGCTGGTCGAGTAGGATTTGAAGGTCCTGGTTTGTCACCCTTGTTCTTTGTAGAGTTGAAACGGTCTTCTTCTACTTCTTGAAGAGCATAAGATGAATCACAATCTTCAGAATTTTCAGGATGTATTTCCCAGTCTTCAGGATGAAGAGACTCATTGTCAGCGACACTTTCCGAGTCAGTTGCGGGACCATCTTCCCCTTCATCTTCAAAAATGGCATTTATGTGATAATAACCATCTTCAGGATTATAAACCTTGGCAGATGCATTGAAGCTGAAATCTTCAGTAATTTCAGGCTGCTGAGAAAATTGACAGGGCTGATAAGCCTCTTCTGGTTGACTATTATATTCGAAGGAATCTCCCCATCCAGTTGGTTGGATATCCTCAATCGCAATCTTGTAACTTTCAGGTGCAGTGTATTTCACCATATAATCAAATTTTCCACTTGGTTGTCCCAAGGTGTCCCATATTTCTGCAGGAATAGGCGGAATTTCTTTAGCACTTGTTTTCTCTGAAGGAGGATATGGTTCTTCCTGAGATATGTATCCCGAGTCATTGAGATAACATTTCCATTCTTCTTCAGTATCAGGTAGACCTTCCTCGATGCATTCTTCGATAAGGACATTAACCTCTTGAGGAATTGGGTTAAGGAATCCTCCACTAATGAATGTTTCTTTGATCGGACGAAGGGTTTCATCCTTCTTGGTGCAGTTTGAGAATGTTGGTGAACATCCGAGACCTGCTCTAGTTTCATTCTTGGTAGGGATCACAACTTGCCCCCAGCCAGTGGTAGTTCCATCTTTCACTACTTTCACTGCCTCTTTGTAAGAAGAGATCGATGCTTTCTTCTTGGAAGATTCGTCTTCTAAAGAGAGACCTTGGAACGGAGTTCCTTCCACATCATCAGCACTGATGAAAGAGAAATTGGATAAATGGCTCACCATCAAGGCTTGTTCTCCACTTATTGTTACCAATTTTCCATTTGTTACAAATTTTAATTTTTGATGGAGCGTAGAAGTTACTGCCCCTGCTTCATGGATCCATGGTCGTCCTAACAGACAGCTATAAGCAGCTTGAATGTCCATGACCTGGAAGATGATTTGAAATGTATGTGGACCAATTGTCATGGGAAGGTTGACTTCGCCGATAACAGATTTTCGCGATCCATCAAATGCTTTGACTACTACACCACTGAACTTCATAGGCATTCCTTGGTAAGACAAGCGAGCAAGAGTTGTCTTTGGCATCACATTCAAGGAAGATCCGGTGTCTACCAACACATTGGACAAAGAGTCTGACTGACAGTTCATAGAAATGTGCAAAGCAAGATTGTGATTTCTGCCCTCCTCGGGGAGTTCCTCATCACAGAAGCTTAAATTGTTGCAAGCTGTTATGTTGGCTATTATCCCATCAAAGTGATCAACAGTCACATCATGATCTACAAAAGCTTGATCCAAAACTCTCATCAGGGCTTCCCTGTGAGCTTCTGAGTTCAACAGCAATGAAAGTATTGAGATCTTTGAAGGAGTCTGCATAAGCTGATCCACAATCTTGTATTCACTTCTTTTGATAAGCTTCAAAATTTCGTCAAAATCTGGATTGACATTGGTTCCACTGGACTGACCAACATCAGCGTTTGTATTACTGACAGAAGTTTCCACAGGATTCCCCACTGGTATATTAACAGGATTTTGCCCAGTTACAGGAGCAACAGGCTGTTTTGGAGGTAGTGGGGTATACACACGTCCACTTCTTGTTACTCGACTCACATCAGCGATGTTCACGACAGATGAAAGAGTTGGTAAAGGAACTTCTTGTCCATCCTTTATCATTGTTGCATTGTAGTTGTATGGAACTGCCTTGTCAGAGTCATAAGGAACAGGTCCAGGTAGACAAATGATCAAAGGAGCAATAGGAACCTTTGGCTTGTTGTAAGTAACTTCTATGCGCTCAGGCATGTTGAAATGAGGAACGATGACGTTAACTGTAGGCATTTCCGAGTTGATATCTGAGACTAAAAGCTCATGCGGATAACATCCTATCATGTTAACTTCATTTTCATCCCTATTTCTGTAGATCTCAATAGTACCATTATCTAGCAAAACTTGGAGATCTCTTCTCACAATCGAACACCCGTGAGGATCCACACAACATATTCTACAGGAACCGTATTGATGCTGGCGAAAATTCGGCCCCCGACAAAGAGTAGCGTGCATTTGTACCAAATCTGCTCTTGAGAAGTTGATATTATAGACTCGGTATTGGCCAGGACATCCATATACCATGTTTACAACATGCCCTCCATGATTGGGCAGCGGATTTGCTTGCACATTAGGGTTCAAATTTCTGAAAGAGAGAAGATTAGATCTAACCAACCTCTGAACTTCATATTTCAAAGCTATGCAATGCTCAAGATCATGGCCAGGTGCTCCTTGATGATAAGGGCATGAGACCTCAGCTTTGTACCACCATGGGAGTCTCTCAGGTACTGGTGGTGATGCTCTAGTTTGAACGAGACCTTTTTCAATCAAAGCAGGGTACAATTCTGTATAGGTCATTGGAATCGGATCAAACTGTGGAGCTCTTTGCACACGATTCTGATTGTTGTTAAGTTGTTGAGCCTGTTGTCGAGGCTGTTGTTGTTGAAACTGCGGGGTAAATCCCGGATTTGGTGCTGTATTAACGACTGGTGTGACAGCAGCAATCTGTCGTTGACGATTGACGTTTCCTCTTGGCTTCCCTTGGGATACCATGTCAACACTTTGTTCTTTCTTCTTTGGGAAACCACTTCCGAACTTTTTGGTTCCACTCGAAGATCCACCTTCTTTAGTTAGACGTCCGGTTCGGACTCCTTCTTCTAGACGCATCCCCATGTTTACCATTTCGGTGAAATCACTTGGAGCACTAGCAATCATGCGTTCATAATAAAACGGACTGAGAGTATTCAAGAAGATCTTTGTCATCTCTTTCTCTTTTAATGGTGGATTAATCTGAGCAGCGGTTTCTCTCCAACGTTGGGCATATTCTTTGAAAGCTTCATGATCTTTCTGAGCCATGGATCGAAGCTGATCTCTGTCTGGAGCCATATCCGAGTTGTACTTGTATTGTCGGACAAAGGCCTCACCTAGGTCGTTGAAAGTTCGAATATTAGTGCTATCCAAGCCTGTGTACCACTTCAGTGCGGCACCAGTCAAACTGTCTTGAAAGTAATGGATGAGCAACTGATGATTATCTGCATAAGTAGACATCTTTCTGGCATACATCACGAGATGACTTTGTGGACAAGAACTACCTTTGTACTTCTCAAAGTCTGGGACCTTGAATTTAGCAGGTATTTGTACACTGGGAACCAAACATAGTTCCTGGGCATTCTTTCCAAACAAATCTTTGCCACGAATAGCTTTGACTTCCAGTTGAATCTTGTTGAACTGTTCTTGGAGATCTTCCACAAGGTTACGCTGATTTGTGCTATCACCTTGATCATGATAAATCTCATTGCCATCATAAGGAACAGTGTGAACCGTAGGGGTCGGAACTGTCATAGTGGGTTGAGAAAGTGCCATAGTGATTTGGGAAAAAGTTACCCCTGAATGTGGAATAAATGCTGAACCTTGTGCAGCAGGTGCTTCAGTTGTAGCTGTTTGAACCCCAGAGAAATTATGGCGGAAACCTGTACCAAAACTGAAAGGCGGGCCCCAACCTTCTGGCATGGAGAAAGATGGAATGTTGAATGCAACTGTAGAAACTGGAGTAGTGACTTCAGATGTTACCGTTGCTTGACTGTTAGGTGGCGGCTGCTGATTCTGTGCGGCCATTAAAGAGTCAACCAGAGTAGTGAGACTTTCCAACTTTTCCTGAAGGGTGGTCACTGTACCACGGAGCTCAATATTCTCTTGTTCAGAGTGTTCCATTACTCTTCTTCTGCTTGAACGAGTATTGTATCTAAGATCTGATTGCGAGCGTGGTCGAGAAACTTTGAGACGCGACAGCTTGACGATCTATTGGAGAAAGATCCAAAAGATGAGACTCTATACAACAGACTCGATATGCAGAATGATGTATGCAAAAAGAAATTTATGATTTTTCCAAACATTTTAAATATTATTTCCTTGCAAACATTTGAACACAAACAATTCTTTTATTGAATAAATGGGAAATGTTACAACATTGGAGCGTAGCTCCTTACAGAATCAAATGATACATGAAAATCTAAACAAATCCTAAACATCTTCATCAGACGAAGAACCAAATGCGTTGTGTGTGGTGTCGTTTTCTTTTACCTCCCCGTTTCACTTGGGAGGACGGCACGCTAAACCCTTCACGCGAAATTTGGAAGGAGAATGCGCCCGTGGTGGGATGAATTTTGTTTCAGTTCTTCCTACGATATCACACGAACTTTCTTATTTGTCCTACGAGTAGGAAAGGGAAAAAAAGATCTCAACTAAACCCTAGGAGTTTGCTAAGTGTGGGGATTTCACCTAGACTAGAAATTCTGGAGTCCGGGAGGTCGGTTATACATAGGGAAGTGTTTAAACACCCTACATATCTGTAGTACTCTACAGGAACCTTCTCTGTGTCATTTGTGTTTGTGTTTATTGCTAATGATTGGGAAAGTTTCTCCTTTGTATTAGGAGAAGGAATTGAATTGATTTTAAAAGACAGACAGACAGACAAACTGACTATTTTTGGTATTTTATTAGCTCGCTGAGATTCCTTGTGAACCTCATGCCTACATATCCCTAGTGGAAGTCAGAGCTTAATGTAGTTCGGGGAACTAACTAGGGAAATTAATTATTTTTGGTGCCTTGCTTGAAGCTCAAGGTTGAAGCTTGGAATTAAATCTCTGTTTACAGTAAAGAGACATGAAATTATCTCTACAGAGAGGTATTTGTACTATTCTACCACAAACATTTAAAGGAGTGACAGAATAACTGAATTCATTTCATTCAAGAGGGGGACCTTACTTGTGTATGTGCAAGTATACCAGTCAAATGCCTCTTAAATGAAAGAAAGATGCTCATCCAAATTAGGGAAAGTTACCACATGTCTGGGTTTTACTGCCAGCTCATGCCTTTCAAAATCCTAAATGGGAGACTTGATTAAAATTGAAATGAAATGTTTGTTTGTTTGAATGTGGTAGAGTAGTAAAAATATCTCTCTATGGAGATAAGCTATGTCTATCTACTGTATAAAAGATTTGACTTTTAGCTGGCTTGTATGAGGCCCAAGCTTGAGGCTTTTTGATTGATTAATTAACATTATTGACTCTGGGAGATGACTCCACTGGGAATTAATTACAGGGTATTTTTGTGTTCTGTACAAAGCCCAGAATTGAGGCTGACTCTACTTAGGGAGACTCTATTTGTGTGCCTTGTACAAAGCCCAAGGTTGTGGCTAACTGTTGAGGATAATTGAATGACTCTATTTTATGTGCCTTGTACAAAGCCCAAGGTTGTGGCTAACTCTAGCTAGGGGAAAACATTATTTTCTGCCTTGTACAAAGCCCAAGGTTGTGGCGGACTCTTAAATGAATTAAGTATGGATGACTATATGGGGAAAGATCCTAAGTGTTAGGAATCTTTGACACATGAAAGATATGGTTTATCTGCCTTGTACAAAGCCCAAGGTTGTGGCTACTGAGTGATGAAGGACTCACTGGGGAGACTCTATTATCTGCCTTGTACAATGCCCAAGGTTGAGGCTGACTCTTGACAGGGGAGTTTTATTGTTTGGGTGCCTTGTATGAAGCCCAAGGTTGAGGCTAACTGTTTTTGTTGGTTTTGACTCTACTGAGGAGGTTTTATTTATTAAAAGACTGTTTTTCTTTGGAAGCTAACCCTTTCCAGGGATTTTGACTCAGCTGGTGAATTTGTCTGTTAAAAGACTGACTTTATCATGTTTTTTGGAGGCTGACCCTTTCCAGGGATTCTGACTCTTTTGGGGAAATTATCTCCTAAGAGAATGAAATTATTTATTAGTTAATTTTGGAGGCTAACCCTTTCCAGGGGTTTTTATTAATGGAGGAATGTGTGGAAGCTAACCCTTTCCAGGGATTTTGACATTTTAGACAGATGTTGGAGGCTAACCCTTTCCAGGGGTTTTTTATAGAAGTTGATTTTAATTGACTTTGGAGGCTAACCCTTTCCAGGGGTTTTTTATAGAAGTGAATGGCAGAAAGATTATCTAATGGAGACTTCTTGTTTAAAGCCCAAGATGAAGGCTGACTCAATGCTGAGGATGACCAAACATGGATCCTAGACTCTGCTAAGGAAGATTGATGAAGATGAGGGTGACAGAGACTGTCCATGTCTCTCATTCCAAAAATGTACTCAATGTGAAATTGAGACAAACTTAGCTTGTTTGAAGTCTGGTTTTAAATTGGAAGAAACTCACCAGGGTAGGCTAAAAGGTGACTAAAGACCTGTTCCTATGTTTATAAGAAACCTGATGGGTCCTTGTATACAAGCTCAAGAGGAAGCTGGAAATGCTTTTAAGAAGCCTGTGGGTCCTTGTACAAAGCCCAAGAGGAGGCTAATCGAGGGTCCTTGTTATAGCACAAGAGAAAGCTATGTAGTTTTGAACTTATTTTGGCTCTAAGCAAATGGGTAAGAGGTTTCACCGGGAATAATTCCTCTTTGGGTGGATGTGTCCTATTATTTGGATTCTAAGGTTTTTGCCAAGATGTTTCACCGGGAATAATTCATCTTGGGGGTTTGAACTACAGATCTCTAATTAGGAAAGAGCCTTCACCGGGAAGACATTCTCAATCCTAGGTCATATTCCTAATATATATATATAGTTTAGCTGTCCTAAGGTTTATACTCAAACGTAGTTCTAAACTAATATATGCACAGTTTATATTTGACAGTAATTTAAACAAAGACTGTAAATTGAAAGCTTGTAAAGCCTAACCTGGATGGAGTGGAGGCCATTGAAGAAGTATGTACAGAGCCTCAACAGTATTTTTGTTGTTTTGTTGATAACAGTTGAATATATATATGATAAACAGTTAATGGTTTTTTAAAACAGAAGAAGTGAAGATGGACAAAGGTCACATAGGTATCTGAAGAGTTTCACCGGGAATAATGCCCTTCAAATACCAGAGGAATGTTTTGAAAACAGAAAGAAGATTTTGAAAATACAGTTTTTTAAAACAAGCTAAGAAGAGAAGGTTTTTTTTGGACTTACACTCTATTAGAGGCCCAGTACTTTGCAGTACTGGTGATAAAAGCAGTTGAAAATGATTTGAAATGATATAAGGTTTTGTTGTTTGAAAACCTTAATCATCCGTTTAATCGGAGATTGATAACAGCTTTGAAAATTGACAAAAGTCAACTTAATTAAAGTAAAAATAAAGATTTTTACTTAATTAAGACCTAAATAATTAGGGTTTTATCATAAACTTATTTACAAAGTGATTAGGTTAAAATAAAGTGATAATATATATTTAAAGTATTTAAGAAAACACTTAAAACATACTATTTTAAACCTAATTAAAAACTCAAGAAATAAATAATATTTTTATGATTTTTTTGACTATTCACAAAATAGATATATTAAATAATAGGTGTATGAAAAATGAAGTGAAAATGATTTATTTTGATAGGTTAAATAAATATGTGAAGTTGTGAAGAGAAATGAAAGAAATTAGTGTTAAAAAAATAAGTTTTGGCCCTTGGAGGGTTTGAACCCACGCCCTTGAGGTTACCAGCCCAAAACAACACCACTGAGCCAACGCGCGCTCAGTGTTAGTGACTTGCCTTCATTTGGTTATGTTTCAAAACAAGTTGTAAATCTTTGAAAAATAAAAGAACCAAAAAGTCTGGGGCGAGGGGGATTCGAACCCCAGACCTTTGGCATGAGGAGACTAAGAGCGCATGTGTGGCCACTAGGGCAAGTTATTCAGTCGTTAATAAAACGCACACCATTCAAAATAAAATAAACTCTCCCCTGAGAATTCAAATTTGCGCGCCACCACCATCTTCATCTTCAACCTCAAGCTCTCCATTTTTGAATTTCTGAACTTACTCGTTTCTCAACCATTTGCAACGATGTAAACATGAAACTTGCTCTAAATTCACTCACGATTCTAAATATGTAACTAACATGAACTATCATTAACTACATCTAATTAATTTACCAGAAATCGTGAAGAACCCTAAAATTTCAAAATTAAATTAAATGACTATACTGAAAGATAAATGGATGATGATAGAGGGTTTTCAATCCTCTGATGATGCTGAACAAGATAGAATCGAGCTATTTCACAAAGAGTACTTAAATTAAAGAGAGAGAGTTCAGAAACTTACCTCTGAAAATGGAGATCGTGAGGATGATAGAGAGCAACTGGGCTTATATGAACGATCCCAAAAGCTTCCTTGTGGCTCAGTGATGCTATCTGAATGCTTGTAATGACCTCAAACCTCCTGAATTGTTCTATGGACCTCCCTCGATTTCAGCTTCAAGTGAACATGGAGGGTGTTGATTCTCGAGTTACAGATGAGCTGCAGCCATCTGGTTAGCTTCACTATGACCTGAGGAGTGTGTCTGGATGATTGGCTTGCCTTGAAACCTTCTGAATCACTCCATGGACCTCCAACTGCAGATGCTCCAAAGTGAGAGCAACAATGGTGTTCCTCCACCTACAGAAGTGATCCAGGTGCTTGGATCACCTCAAATGACCTCCCTTGAGATGTTAGAATGCTCACTTCCCAAAGATAAGCTCTGGTTTGAAGAAATCGAT